>NC_141138.1:145899648-146199648 GCF_053477565.2 Lygodium microphyllum | reverse complement strand
TGAGAAAGGTTTTCCAAACCATACCTTATCCGCAACTCTACCACCAATAACAATGCATGGGGATATATCAATCAAATGAACTATGGTAGTACTTGCCTTAGTCCAAAATTTATGAGGTAAGCATGTATGACTAAACGTTCTATGGACCCTCTCTTGAATGGTCCTACTCATGCGCTTTGAAATACCATTTTGGGGTGGGGTATAGGGGGAAATAAACTAACACTTAATATGCCAATCATCACAAATCTGCTAGAAAGTACATGAGACATACTCATCCCCATTATCGGATCTTACATATTTAAGTCTTAGCCTATGCCCAAACTAGTTCTCAACCAAAGCAACAAAAGCACATGAGATATACTCACCCCCATTATATCGGATCTTACATATTTCACTCTATACCAAACTAGTTCTCAACCAAAGCAATAAAGTGTTGAAAGGTGGCTAAAACCTTCAACTTCTACTTTATAGGATAGGTCGATACTTTATATGAAAATTTTTGCAAAGTACTTTGTGCCACCCAAACACTGACATGGTATGGGACCACAAACATCCAAATGAACAAGAGTTAGGGGCTCACACATGCATATAGAGTTAGACTTCTTATGAATATTATGTGTTAGTTTGCTATATAAACAATGATTACAAGAATCAAAACATGAATAGTCTAGGGACAATAGATACTACAAATGACTAAAAAATGCCATTCCTTTGATGTTGTAAAGATACACGAGGAAGATCATTAATGGCCAATACACAATCAATGGATCTAGAAATAAGCAAGGATACAGAATACAAACTTTGGTAGCTCTATCAAAAATGATATTTCCATGAGTGATTTTCTATGCAAAATCACCTAAAGAAATATGGTATCTAGCACCATCCAACTTTCTAGCAAAGATAAGTTTTTGGGTCAAAGTCAATAAATGATATATATCATATAGCATAAAATAAGTACGAGCAGGAATTTACAAAAGTACATCATCGATGATGCCAACAATATCACATGCATGATCATCTCCTAGGCATGTCGAATTGGAAATCGTATGGTTGTTGAAAGAGGGGAGAGAGAGACAGGGATTGAGCTAACTGAGAACCATCAGGTTCTTCTTCAACTCTTTCATTATCCAACACTAGAGTAATACCTACACTACAAAGAGTAACCTAGTGTAAGTGTAACTAGACTGACTAACTCACTAACTAACTCTAGTCAGGTCACCGACTAGCTAAACCGACTTATTCAATGTAGTCACATGTAGACAACTGCACACTAGCTGTCACAGATATCGATCATACATAAAGACGGACAAACAGGAGAGTTTGACTTCTAACACTCCCCCTCAAGCTCAAGATAGCATCTCCACACCAAGTAGTTGTCTAAAACCACAAAACTTATCTTTACCCAGAGACTTGTTAAAGATATCTGCAACTTGCTCATCAGTCCTCGAGATCAACCTTTCCTGTTGCACGACCATCTCTCGAATGAAGTGGTAGTGTACCTCTATGTGTTTTGTCCTGGCATGGTAAACTGGATTCATGGCCAGGAGTACACTACTGAGATTATCACATAACAGTGTCACTGTAGCATCAACCTATATATCCAAGTTGGCCATAAGCTTGAGTAGCCATGCAATCTCACATGCTGCCAATGCAGCTCCCCTGTACTCAGCCTCAGTACTGGATAAAGCAACCGTAGGTTGCTTCTTGCTGCTCCAGCTGATCATGCCACTACCAAAGCCAAAAGCATAGCCACTCGTAGACCGTCTGTCAAATGAGCATCCTGCCCAATCTGCATCTATGTATCCAATTAGTGTCAAGGGCTTATCTCTAACATAGAACAGCCCATAGTCTACAGTGGACTTAACATACCTCATGATGCGTCTAACTGCATCCAAGTGCGGCTTCCTCGGCTTCTACATAAACTGGCTTATCAGCCCTACAACATAGCTCAAGTCAGGCCTAGTGATGGTTAAGTAAATCAGATTGCCAACCATCTGCCTGTACATAGTCACATCTTCAACTTCAACCCCAGTGTTCATGTCTAGCTTTACATTCTGATCCAGAGGTGTATCCAGTGGTTTGCATTCAGCCATGCCATACTTCACAAGCATTTCCATGGCATAGTGCTTCTGCATCAGCCATAAACCATTTTCAGCTGTACAACCTCAATACCTAAGAAATACTTTAGATCTCCTAGATCTTTCATGTCAAATTCAGATTTCAGCATCTTCATTGCATGCTGAATTCCCATGTCATCATCTCGAGTAATTATCAGGTCATCAACATATATAACCAGCACTACCAAGCCACTGTCACTCTTCTTTGTGAACAGGCTGTGATCAGCCCTGCCAACAACAAATCCAAGGCTCTGCAAGTAGTTCTGTTGATCCTAGCATGCCAGGCTCTCGGAGCCTGCTTCAGCCCATACAATGCCTTTTTCAGCCTGCACACATAATGGTGAAAATCAGGGTGCTCATACCCTTCCGGCTGAACCATATATACATCCTCTGCTAAATCACCGTTGAGGAATGCATTCTTGACATCCATCTGCTGCAATTTCTAGCCTTTTGCAGCAGCCAAGGCAATTACTGTACGTATGGTTGCCATCTTTGCAACCGGGCTGAATGTTTCATCATAATCCAATCCATACTGTTGAGCATATCCTTTAGCAACTAGCCTGGCTTTGTATCTTTCCACACTGCCATCAGACTTACATTTGATTTTATAGACCCATTTGCAGCCAATGGTCTTTTTCCCATCAGGCAATGGCATCAGATCCCAAGTCTGATTTTCAGCCAAGGCATTCATCTCTTCATCCATAGCATTGCACCAATTTTCATCCTTTACTGCTTCAGCATAAGTACCTGGTTCTTTGATCTCCATCACTTTTGTCATGTAAGCATAGTGTTTTGCAGCATAACCAGTGTACGTAAACCTGTCAACAGGTCTCCTGATGCTCTCTGATCTCCTGAGCTGTGGCTCACTTCGAGCTTGCCTCTCATGAGGTGGCACATAACGGCTCTGTCTAGCACCTGGCGTCATAACAGACGGAATCCCCAGTTCACTATCTAAGCTGTCATTGCTCGATGACTCATAGCCTGCTGTGAGTGGTCTTGTCACATCCTCAAAAACCTTTTCTTTTCCTTTTCCCTTGTCATTTCTCCCCTTCACTGACATGTCCGTGTCAGTGGACATAGAATTACGGTTCCGTAAGCGTCCTGACCAAGGACTCACTGCGGAAGATACGTCTGTTGTCTGACCACTCATAGAAGTACTCTCTGCAGGAGTATTTTCAACATGATTCATACTAGGTGCTCCATCAGTAGGCACCACAACCGGATTCCCATACCACGATGCTAACTCATCAAAAACTACATCTCTGCTGATGAGTGTCTCATGCGTAGAAGGTACATAACACTTATATGATTTCCGTTCCTGTGCATATCCCAAAAATACACTCTTCACTGCCTTAGGATCCAATTTCTTCCTCTTCTCATCTGGTATATGCACATACGCAATACATCCAAAGACTTTCAAGTGCCTGATGTCAGGTCTATGACCATACAGTTTCTCATAAGGGGTGACTGCATGTATTCCTGCTATAGGAGTGCGATTCAGCACATAAACTACAGTCATCACTGCTTCAGCCTAATAGGCATTAAGCAAACACTTCTCATTTAGCATAGCTCTTGTTGACTCCATTAAGACTCTGTTCTTCCGTTCTGCAACACCGTTCTGCTGCAGTGTATAGCTACATGTGAGCTGCCTTCTGATCCCATACTTGGCAAGATATCTGTCAAATTCTTTGGATACATATTTACCTCCTCCATCTGATCTCAAGCATGATATGTAGCAGCCAAATTCGTTTTCAGCATGTTTTTTAAAGTCTCAAAAGACTTCAAACACCTCATCTTTATGCTTCAAAATGTACAGCCAAGTGTACCTGCTGAAATCATCAATAAATGAGACATAGTACCGTACACCTCCAAAAGACGCATTATGCGACGGTCCCCAGAAATCAGAGTGCACCAAATTCAAAGGCCTAGTGTTGTATTGTACATGTCTCATGAAAGGAAATCGTGCCTGCTTCCCAAACTGACATGCAGGACACACATGCCCAAAGTCATTATACTTGAATTTCGGTAATCCAAGTACGACTGCCTTCTGCTGCATGGATTTCAGCTTCTGTACATTTACATGTCCAATTCTCTTGTGCCAAATCTCTATATCTCTGATGGCACTCTCATCATGAGCAAACACAGCTGCTTTAAGTTCAGGAATGGTCGCTTCCAAAGTAAACATCCTGCCATCCCTTCTACCAGTCATTTCCATACTCCTCAATGAAACATCCATCCTTGTTAAACCTCACTTGCAGATTCTGTTCTGCCATTTGACCCACAGACAACAAATTCTTCGTTATGGTCGGTACATGTAAGATATCATGCAGGCCTTTCTTCTTGCCATCAGGCATCATCAATGGAACAATCCCTTTATGCTTTATGTCATGTTGGGTGTCATCCCCAGTACATACATGACCATGTGTACCTGCGACCATCTCATCAAACCACTCTCCATGCGGAGTCATGTGGTTTGACGCACCAGAGTCAATGTACCACCTGTCATCTCTGTTCTGCCTTGAGGCAGTCTTGAACACATGCTGCATGGCAAAGAGTCTATCAACCTGATCATCCTGACCACCACTAGAGGATGCATAATGCCCATGCTGTTTCCCTTTTGCCTTCATGTCATTTTGCTTTTTGTAACATTCCTTCGCTATCTGCCCATACCTGCCACAATAATGGCAATCTTTGTCCCTGTTGGACTGATCAGAAGACTGCCAAGTTCCAGATCCACCTCCGCTTCCTCGAGGTGATCTCCCCCTGCCTCTAAAACCACCAGATCCTCGCTGGCCCTGTGTATTGGCACCATGCCAATTTCCTTGATGCTGATGTTGTCCATAGGCATTACGAGTGTTGCCACGACCTCGATATGAACCACGGCCTCTACCTCCTCTGCCATGTTGGCTAGAGTATAACACAATGTCTCTGCTCTGAGAGGCACTGGAACCTATATTTATACCAAGTTTGACCTCCTCATGCAGGAACAATGCAACCAGTTCTTCCCAGTCAGGGGGATCTACTCTAACTGAGATAGAAGTGTCAAATGCTTTGTATTCTTTCCCTAAACCATTCAATGCAACAGCAATCATATCATCTTCTGATACCCTTGAACTAATAGTAGCTAACTGATCGGCTATGGTCTTGATCTCCGTGGTATACACTTGAATGCTCCTGCCATTTCTAGACATATTATTGAACTGCTGTTTCAATTGGATCTTCCGTGCATGTGTCATGGTTCCATAATTTCTCATCAGTATATCCCAAGCATCCTTCGCGACTCACAGCCAGTGATTTGAATAGCCATAGCATTGGATATACATAGTGAAAACCAATGCAGTACCTTACATGCTCTTTTAGTCCATAACATGTGAGCTCTCTTCTGTTCATTTGTTGCATTTTCTTCAGGCAATGCAGGAGCTGCTTCATCTCCTATGCATAAGTCCCAATATCCTCTGCCAACCAGAAAATTTTTCATTCTGAATTTTCATAATGCAAAGTTTTTGTTGTCTAGCTTTTCTCCAACTATTTGTGTGATATTATCAGTCCCATGTGCATTAGCCATGATGCAATAGACTGTATGTCAAATGCCTGACTCCCTGCAAGTCAATAAGTCAACTTGACTGACTTCAGCCCTTGGCTGTTTATGACAGTTTGCTGGTTATTCTCTGCTCAGATACGTAGTATTTCAGTCTGAAAAACACTGGTACATACTCCCCCTGACACTTGGCAATCACTAAGATATTTCAACCTGTGTGTATGGACTGCAATCAATGCAAAGCTAGCACGTATTCAAGCAAACTATTTAAGATCAGACATGCAGTCTGTAGGCATAAACCTTGAGTGACCAGCAGCTTCTTTGCAGTTCAAAAATGAGTGTATATGATCCAAAAATACACCTACAGTAGTCCAGATGTTGACCTCTGCATAGGAGGTTCCAAACAAGTCAATCTAACACTACTGCAAGTACCAAAACATAGTAATCTGGCTACAGATTTCAATCAGCCAAAGACATTCAATCACGGTGTATTTCAGTCCAAGAACTGCAAATACATTCCATCCATTCATTGTTTGATGACAAGCTTAATACATGAGCATTCGATTAACCAAAGACAACCCGTCTTCAAGGAGTCAAACCCGTCCTGGAAGAGGCAAGTCGAGAGTTGCATCAACTATTTGTAACCAGCCCACAGTCAATGAGCACAAATGACAGTTTCTATTCAGCTTCAAATTAGTCCAAATTTGAGCATTCAATGCTCTCGGTACTTCACAAGTACTTTGCATTTATGAAGACCCACCTAGCATTTACTGTGACCAAGTAAGCATCTATAGGCTCTCAACTTCGAAATGTAAAGTGTCATAAGAGTAAAAATTGTTTTCAGCCAGTTAACTCTCTACAAATCTGAGAGTTTAACTCTTCAAAGGCATTTCATTCCAGCCATGATGAATATGAGGCATCCCATGAAGTTTGTGTATGCCAACTCTATTATTTAATGACTAGAACTGTCTGCTAGTATATTACAGATCTGTCTCAACCTTACATACAGTCCATGTCTATATGCAGGCTAAACATAGAGCTGCTAATGCTACCCATAGCACTAACTTATTGCATAGTCTCAATAGCCTTCAACTAACATGCCCTTTGTGTATTGTCTTGAGGAGGTATGGTGCTACCAATTTGTCCATACATCAGGCGCATTTTCCTGGGAGTCGTGTGGCCTGCACGCTGAATATACTTCACGTTTTTAATGCTGCTTCTGGTATGGGGGATGTCAAGCACTAATCAATGCTCACTATTCTTCAACCACCAAGTGAAATGCCACCATTGATGTCAAGCATATAGGTGAATGCTTCATCACGTTGACCATCAAAACAGGCGTAGATTTTCAAACAATTCACGCTATTTTCCAGGTGCTGATTTTAAGATATATTTTCCACTATTTGTTGCTTCCAATGCTGGTCATAATCTACTGCATAGCATGATTCAAATCAAGCTCTTCAACCCTTCCTTCAAGCCTTGATGACCTCCTGTCAGTCATATGCATACAGACATTGATACATACCTTCCCTTTGACTATGGCTTCATTTGTAGGTGTCCAGCTTCTTCTTCATTCCTTACTTCATCTTCTCTGCACTGCAAGTGGTCATGCCCATTCTCCCATAGCCTCATGGATGAGGCTCTAATACCATGTTGAAAGAGGGGAGAGAGAGACAGGGATTGAGCTAACTGAGAACCATCAGGTTCTTCTTCAACTCTTTCATTATCCAACACTAGAGTAATACCTACACTACAAAGAGTAACCTAGTGTAAGTGTAACTAGACTGACTAACTCACTGACTAACTCTAGTTAGGTCACCGACTAGCTAAACTGACTTATTCAATGTAGTCACATGCAGACAGCTGCACACTAGCTGTCACAGATGTTGGTCATACATAAAGACGGACAGACAGGAGAGCTTGACTTCTAACAATGGTAAGTATAGAACCAATTGTGATGTGGGGTCACATAAAAGGAAGCCCTTGAATCAAGTAACTAGCCCTAAAAGAATGAAGACCCATGATCATTAGTCGATTGTGTGGCACTAAGTGAAGAAGCATCCAATATATAATCATCTAAGTTGTACTCTAATGCATTAATCTCCTAAATCTTCATAGTGGATTTTGTGATGTGCTGATAGTTAGATGGCTTAGCATTATCTTGCACCTTTCCTTTGCCTTTATCACACCTATCTTAGTGTAACTTATGGCATTGGGGTCGTATATGTCCTTGTTCCCCACAATAATGACATTTAAGTGAAGACTTAGGATCATGAGATTTGTTATAACCTTGCCCATGAGATCTAGACTTAGATCTATTCTACTATGGGTCTCTACCACAACAAGTGTAACTGCCTCTAGTATCATGCTTGCCTCTAACCCTAAGAGCATGAGAGGTGAATAATACATCAACATTCTTCATGTTCATTTCCTTTTACCGATGAGTGAATCTCCCTCTATATCTACGCATTTGAAACCATCCTCGAGAGCATTAGTGCTAATGGAAATACAAAAGGTATTCCATGACTTAGGAAGAGTGACAAAACAAAAACATAGACTTATTATTATCGTCAAAGATGATATTTTGTTATGTAAGGTGGCTGAAAATATAGTGAAATTTATTCAAATGATAGGACATAGGAGTGTCTTCCTTCATATGGAAGCCCACAAGCTTCATGAGTTGCTACAACTATGAAGCATGGCTTTGGTTATCATAAAGATTGCATATGTTCTCCTATAATTGCAATGAACCACCAATTGTATTAATGACATTAAAGTATACTTGATTAGACAAAGATAAAATGATAGTGGGCTCGCATAAGAAAATTTGGGGGCAAGAGAGAGAGGACTAAAATGAGGAGAGAGGGGAGGGGATTTGCAAGGCAAGGAGAAAGAGGGGAAAAAACTATGGGGGAAAGAGAGAGAGGGGGAATTTTAGGAGAGAGAGAAAAAATACATAGAGAAGAAGAAGTGATAGCTCTAGCATGAGCAATAATATCTTGGGGAGAAGAGAAGAAAATTGATTGAGAGAGAGAGAGAGAGAGAGAGAGAGAGAGAGAGAGAGAGAGAGAGAGAGAGAGAGAGAGAGAGAGAGAGAGAGAGAGAGAGAGAGAGAGAGAGTGTGTGTGTGTGTGTGTGTGTGTGTGTGTGTGTGTGTGTGTGTGTGTGTGTGTGTGTGTGTGTGTGTGTGTGTGTGTGTGTGTGTGTGTGTGTGTGTGTGTGTGTGTGTGTGTGTGTGTGTGTGTGTGTGTGTGTGTGTGTGTGTGTGTGTGTGTGTGTGTGTGTGTGTGTGTGTGTGTGTGTGTGTGTGTGTGTGTGTGTGTGTGTGTGTGTGTGTGTGTGTGTGTGTGTGTGTGTGTGTGTGTGTGTGTGTGTGTGTTTGAGGGGGGAGGAAAATAAGAAGAAAATTTGGGGGAGTGAGATGGAGAGAGAGAGAGAATAAAAGTTTAGAGAAACTTAGAGAGAGATATAAATTTTTAAAGAGAGACAGAGAGATTTGGAGAGAGAGAGAGAGAGAGCAAGAGAGAAAAGAAAGAGAGAGATAAGAGAGAATAAAGTTGAGAGAAATACAAGAAAGTGAGATACAAGGTGCAAAAAGAAGTGAAGGAAGTGAAGTTGGCATGGGGTATGCCAATTTTGCTTCCATCACAAAGTCGCTTCAAGCATCCATCTCCCTCATTCTCTCTCAAAACATGTACATCAAGGAGGCAAGTAAAGCAGAAGGGCAAGTTGGGGCAAGGGGACAAATTGATAAAGAAATCGAGCAATAGAGAGAAGAATGTGTGTGTATGTGTGTAGATATATATATATATATATATATATATATATATATATATATAGGGAGAAGAATTTTGAGAGAGAGAGAGAGAGAGAGAGAGAGAGAAATTTTGGAGAAAATGAACAATAGGGAGAATAACTTTTGAGAGAGAGAGAGAGAGAGAGAGAGAGAGCAATAAAATTTGGGGGGAGAGAGAGAGAGGAAATCAAAACTTAAAGAGAGATAGAGGAAAAAAATTTGGAGAGAGACAGTAAGATTTTAGTAGGATATCTGTTGTTGGATTGGGAGTCATCTCAAACTCCTAGCAAGCCAGAAGTGTTATCCAATACTTGAGGACCCAATTCGTATATAAGTTATGGTGTAGAAAATAAGTGAGCGCATGTTCTTACATAGACTAGTCATTGATAGATCTGTTGGGTTTATCAATTGTGATTAATAAAGTAAGGGAACTTTGATTGTTGAAGATGGAAATTTTTCTCAATGTTAAGGAAAATAGATTTATAAACAAGATGATGAGGAGATATGAAAAGGAGGATGGATGAACTGAAGTTCAATCCAAGTAGTTTGTGAAGGCATGGTTTGCAATGGATCAATTGCAAGTGATGATTGATGTGATTGGTTTCTTTTGTTTGAATACCTCTTTCATTTTGCTTTCAAGATCAAATTTTTTTCATTGGGATGAATAAGAAGAGGAGAAAAGTGTGAGTCACTCAAGGAAATAGGTCTGATTAAAGGTGAATTAAGACTCTCCAAGTGTGGAGGAAGTTGGAATGAGGGTGAGCTAGCTAGCCAAGGCCACCCAAACATACCTAACTCAAGAACTGCTAGGTGCAATATAGTGTCTATGGTGCACCTTTATTTTATTTCTCTCATTTTTTTGAATAAGTCAATAAGCAAAGTGCCATACAATTAGAATTCCATCCTTACATAGATTGAATGGTAGTGTGGGAGACTGTAAAACTAATTGACAATTCTAGACTTGACTCTCAAGATCGGTACACCACTAGAGCATTAATAAATAATGTGCCAAGTCAATTGAAGTAGAAGCCTTGATGTTGATGTGTTGTATTAAAAAAACTAGATGCCTTGATGAAGACTTGAGTCATTGATGAAGCAATCTATCCTATTGAGAATATCAATTTGCATTGAAATATAAGTCAAGGCACACCTTGCTTGAACAAGTTCAAGCCTTTGTTGATGTCATCTCTAGGTCAAACTTGCATTGGTTGTTACATATTCTTAGATTGCACTAACTTGAGAAAGCCTTAACAGCAACATGCAGTTGTGAAATTTTTTTTAAAAAAACTATGATTTGAGTTTCTGACAATTCTATCTTGTACCATAACTTATATCTCATATGTTCCCTACACAATAAATGTGCCAATGCTTTTAGATGTGGTAAAGGTTAGACTCTTGTGGTATGGATGGGTTCTTTTCTTGTTTAGTAAAATATTTGCACACAAATATACGAGATTATTTAAATATGCAAATGCAAGTATTGGACTACGGTACACGTCACTCACTAGACTTTGGAACAAGCATTTGTAAAATTTGGGTTGGATTGAAGGAGGTATAGGTACCAAGAAGTTATGGTACCATAGCTATGAGTGATACATACAGAATTATATCAAATCTCACATATTCTTTGTCTATTACTTTAGTATCATGCAATGATCCTTTTACGAGGAATTCATATACCATATCTAGGAATGATGCATATGAAATTACATCCTATCTCACAAATTCTTGGTCTATTACTTTTTTACCATGCAATGATCCTTTTGTGAGAAGTTCATCAAGTAGAGGGTAGTTCAAGAGCTATTTAGGTAGCTCAGAGTTTCATATAGCCATGAATAGTCACAATCAAGTGGGAGTTTTTCTATAGTAGCTCAAAGTTATCTTGGTAGCTCAATATTTCATACAATGCTCTTCTATGAGGATTTTATTAAGTAGAGGATAGTGTAAAAGTTGTTCAAATATCTCAAAGTTTCTGTTAAACTGCAAATACAAAAGGCCCCATAATTTCTTAAGAAAAATATTGTTGTATAAATTAGTTGGATGATTCATTGAGTCTTGAGCCCTATTAACCCATCTACAAAGGTGCAACTAAGGAATGTGTTGAAGAAGGCAGAAGAAATTTTAGAAAATTAAAGAGATACAAGAAAAGTGAAGAAAAGAAGAACAAAAAAATGACTCGTAGTTTTTGAAATCAGAAAACTACTTGGAATTATTTTTGTGCAAGAGAACCTGGGGCTCCCTCTTGTGCAAATTGTATCAATTACTCTTTGCCAAACTAGTTGATAAATTGGTAAAAGAATGTAAATGGTATATGCTAGTGAGAGAAGACTAGTCTAGGCAAATGCAAAAGGAGGATGCACAAAATTTGAGGCCATGTATAAAACCTCAAAAGTGAGAGGGAGTGATTCTTGTGGTATGCAACTTTGTGAGGTCTCTTCTTCCTTCTTGTTTACTTCTTCCTTGTGCGAGAGAGAGAGAGAGAGAGAGAGAGAGAGAGAGAGAGAGAGAGAGAGAGAGAGAGAGAGAGAGAGAGAGAGAGAGAGAGAGAGAGAGAGAGAGAGAGAGAGAGAGAAGGTAGGAGGGAGGGAGAGTGTGAGGCAGAGTGAGGGGCTAGTTGGAGAAGCTCTTGCTTCCTCTTTTTCTTCTTCTTCTTCCTTTGGAGATCTTGTGTAGCGATCAAGGCAAAGGAGGTGGAGCTCGCTTGTGGTGCATTGCAAGGATCGTGGAGCCATGAATGAGCCTTTCATGGATAAGTCTATGATGAGAAGGTAAATCCATGAAATTGCTACACTTGTTTAGAGACTTGCAATGGCTAGGTGAGAGATAGCCATAGCTACATCAAAACTCTTGAAATCACATGTGGTCCACAAGCCTGATAGTCTAGTTCATGAGAGTAATGACATTTTGGTTCCATTGCTAAGACCAACCAAATTAGGCAACTAGACACATACTCTCTATGCCATGAAATGGAACATGAGTTTGTACTTTGGAATGCCACATGGATTATGCATTGGGAGGCAATTGATTCATTCATGTGTGTTGGTATTCTAGTTGTGGTTGTGTATAGTGGAATTTTTGTGAGAATTGTAGGAAGGTAAAAGCAATAGAATAAGGTTCCAAACCCTAGAAAATTATGTAAATACTATAAAACTTTTAAGTCCCTACCAATCGACAGTGAATAGAAAGCATAGGGTTTCCACAAGTAGGGGCCTTGAGAGGAGTCTATGACTTGTTGAGTAGTCTATGCTCAATTTGGATTTTTCTTGGGCATCCATGGTTTTGGGGATTTTTGCTTTTGTGATTTTCATTCTTTTCCTTTAGTAAAAGCTAGGTGAGTGGTAGAGCTATAAAAATAGGGTGAGATAGGTGAGAAGACCATCACTTGTGGAGGGAAGGCAAGGAGAGGACTTGCTTCATGTGGTGGAGCAATACAACTTCATCACCTATAAGCTTTCATGTATGCTCTCCCTATTTTATCTTGTATGCGGTGGAGTTATGGATGCTCTTGTCTACTACTCTTGGCCTTCCCCTCTCAACATTGGACGAAAAGTTAACATCTTCTAGAACTTGTTTTGTTTGCAAGAATCACAAGCCTTTGCCTTGACAATATGGCCAGATAGCCTTTTACAAGCAGCTACGCCTTATGGTCGAATAGACAAGGAATCAATTAATAGGCTAATGTGAGGCCCAAGTAGGCCTCTGCATTGAGGAGGAAGGGCCAAGATAGGTCGAGTTGAGCCTTATTAACATCATAATGACTGAAATGGTAGCTGAATAGGCATTTGGACGGCTAGACATTGATCGCATGAATGATTAAGGTGATGCTTGCGGAATAAGAGCCTTACAAGAAGGCATTCATCAATCGATTTGGCCTAGGAATGGTGAATATGGCCTTTTGAGGTGTCGAGCTTTTGATTCTCAACCGCTACGCAGCCCATCAACCTACATCTTACTACTATATTATTTTAGCTATAGGTTCGGAAAGCCCCGAACCTCCAGAGGGCTTCCCGAACCTACCTCCTTTTCCAAACCTCCTTGCCCTTCCCCTCCCCTCTTTCTCACATGTATCTTTTCCCCCTCCCCTTTTTAATTGAATTCCTCCCCCTCCCCCCTCTCTCTCTCAGGTGTAGGGCCTAGGTTCTCTCTCTCTCTCTCTCTCTCTCTCTCTCTCTCTCTCTCTCTCTCTCTCTCTCTCTCTCTCTCTCTCTCTCTCTCTCTCTCTCTCTCTCTCTCTCTCTCTCTCTCTCTCTCTCTCTCTCTCTCTCTCTCTCTCTCTCTCTCTCTCTCTCTCTCTCTCTGATTAAACTTTTAAATGTAAACTTTTTGTTTAGTTAAAATAAGGAGAGAGAGAGAAAGAGAGAGAAAGAGAGAGAAAGGGAGTAAAGCCTCCTCTCCCCCCTGACCTCCCTTTTTTAAAATTTCCCTATGTAGTGGAATGAAAGCTAAATTTAGAGATGTTGAAAAGAAGGAAGTAAAAGAAATATTGGCAAGAGAGTCCTCCAGAAATTGAAGCCCTTCTAATTTTGTTATGTTGAGTATAGACAAACTGGGTGGAGCTAACTCCTTGAGGAATGACACGATCAAGAGGCAAGCACTAGAACAAGTCCAGAGATATGTAAGAAGAGAGAAGGAAAAAATCAAAGCCGAGAATAAGCTTGCAACATAAGCCTCCTTTGACACCCTTGCGGTACTTTTTACAAAAGTCCCCATGGTGACTCAAGGTCCACTTCCTAGTCAGATTTGTCCTGGAAATATTGATGATAAGAGAGGAAGGGAGAAAGAAGAAGGAGAGAGGGGGGAAGAGAGAGAGAGAGAGAAGATATAATTTAAAAGGGAGAGAAGGAGAGAAGAAAAATATAAAAATTAAAAGAGAGAGAGGGAGAGAAGAAAAAACGAAAAATTAAGAGAAAGGGGAGAAGAAGAAAAGGGGGTGGAGAGAGAGGAGAAGAGAGAGAATATAAACATAAAGAGAGAATTATATATAGGGAAAAGATAAAATTTACATACTTTAAGAGAGACTGGGGGGGAGAAAGTGAAAGAAGAAAAAGAAGAAGAAGGGGAGAGAGAGAGAGAGAACATGTAGAGAGAATTATACAGAGAGAAAAGATAAAATAGAGGAGAAAGAGAGAAGGAAAAGAGAGGAGAGAGAGAGAGAGAGAGAGAGAGAGAAAAGAAAAAAATTAAAAAGAGAATGAAGAGAGAGAGAGAAAGAAGAAGAAAAAAAAGGAAAAAAGAGGAAAGGGAGAGAGAAGGAAAAGAGAGGAGAGAGGGGAGAGAATAATAAGAGAGAGAGAGAGAGAGAAGAAAAGCAAGGAGAGAAAAAAAGGAGAGAGAGAGAGAGAACCAGGAGAGGAGAAAAAATAAACTAAAATAGAAGGCAGAGAAAGAGAGAGAGAGAGTTAGACATAGGGAATTTGGAGCGGGGAGAGAGAGAGAGAGAGAGAGAGAGAGAGAAAAGAGGAACGAGAAATATGAGAAATGGATTGTTGAGCAAAGTTGTCATGCGATAGCACAGCTACTTTGCTCGTTGCTTCGAGCGGCCTAGCGTCTCATGCGCACGAAGCGCGCGTGGAATGCTAGTGGCCTATTAAGGCCTTGAATCAACCTTAGGCACATCCAATTTTACAACCTAGCTACCCACTTGTACTCAACCACATCTCCCAAGGCCATGTGACCTATGGCCAAGGCTAACTATGCCATTGCGGGTGCCACTTGTTCATGAACTAAGGGGGGAATCTATCTTGGTAAGAGTATTTGAGAGAGGAACCTAAGAGGGACACCAGGAGAAAAGGTAGCCACCCACGGTCAAGGTCTATCAACAAACACTAGGAATAGGAGTGCAACTACTGTGAGAATCTAGCAACATTGTTGACCACATCAGCAAGGGCATCACTTACATGACTTGAAAGGTCCATAGAGTTTTAAGTTAAACAACCAAAAGTCACATGAAGAAGGACATGAATATAGGCCACACCCACCCAACCAACCCACTTGTCTTGTGGGGTGTTAACTTCACAAAACGCACCAGGCACCTCACCTTGAGTCCATCTAGGTACCGCCTCAACATCAAAATAATCTTGGTACAAGTAGCCTATCAACCACCTTCTTTTTGGTATGTCAACACAAGTCCCTCTCATAGAGTCCCCAACAAGTTAAGCTCTCACTACCCACATTTGTTAGAGTAAGCATATGGAGTAACCCACATACACACGCACAAGACTTTCATCTCACCATACCTAACTCTATGTCTAGCACACTTCACCCACTAGAGTATGCATTGCCATTTCCCATAGCTTAGTTTGCATTTCATTCGTGCACTAGTACGTCTTGTTGCATTGGTTCATCACTTCACACATAGGTCCTAGTCCACTTTACCTAAGAATACCCTATGCACTGTGCACCTCACACACCCCAACCTCACATACGCACATAGGCTCATTACACATGGGTGGAACACCATATCACTTTCACACCACCTCACACATCCCCACTTCACTACAAACCCTGCATGCCTATTGACAACACATGCACACTATGCCTTGTATAATGCTACATATTGCATTGTAAAACACCCCATCACTAATACTCACACACACACATGTTGCCATTGCACCATATACATACCATCACCCACACCTAACCATGTAGTCACTAGCAACATTGCCATTCACTTATCTTGGCACTCTATAGCCACCAGGAACATTAGGTTGCATCTTAGACCATGGGAACAATTGATACCTACTTGCGCAATCACTTGCCACACCCAATTGCCATGACAATTGGAAATTCTAGCAACTAGCACTCCCAGTCTAACTCACATCACTTAGGCACTCTAGGACCCTTGTCACCTAGGTTTTTACAGTTGCATGGTTGAGCTTAGAGCACTATCATAATGAATGCCTAGCACTAGTCATTGGATGCTTAGGGACCCAACCGCATTGTGGTGACACATTATGGACCAAAGCACTCCATCATGCATACACACTAGGGTTAGTTTGTATAGGATCTTAAGCGGGCACTTCCACACACATGATAACACACCCTTAGCACACGTTTAGAAGCACCAACACAACCCTCCACGTCCTAGACATATACACACACCTTAGCCCAGGAACCACACAAGGATAAGCCCCTATCAAACCCTCATGTCAAGCTGCCAAATAACTCATTGAACCATATTGAGACTCTCATAGACTTGAGCACTTGCTAGAAAATGTGCAAAATCTCAATATCATGCAGGGAAGATCATTTTCACCTAATGGAGGGTGAAAATGAGTTCAAAGGTTGGTAGGAGAAAGTTCCTTGTGTGAAGGAAACCATGCTTGAGATCATAGTAAGCTCACAATGTTCAACCATCCTCACTTTGCTGTAGTCAAAAGCTCACAATGTTCAACCATCCACACTCATAATAGCTTTCGTTTAAACCTAGGATCATGCAAAGGAGCTCTAGCATTAGGCTAAACTTGTCAATTTCATTTACTAGTGCATGCACTACACAAAAGCCCCATTGTCTCCCTTCACATATGCCCCACTAAACCTCAATTTTTCCATCACATGTGCCAGCATTAACACACCATCACTCGAGTGAGACGTTGCCACACTAACCACGCACACTTTCCCTCAACCTTGTAATGCACTTGTATAAGCACCACTCTAAGTACACATCCCTAGGCACAACCCTAGACATAGCCAACTAGGAACACATCAAATTACCTAGCTAATTCTTAGGATGCACTTAGGTGTGGACTCTTACAACCCATAGTAGCGTTAGGTGCATGACACTAGCCTAGGTCATAATTACTTCACATTAGATCACTAGATGCCTGGAAGGATTCTTGAATCATGGTGAACTAGAGCACCACAAATAACACCATTTAAAGGCTTGTGAGTTGCCATACATCACAAGGCCGTAGTCATAGCTACATTCTTGAAACTATCCTCAACCATATCATGAGTTTTTTCCCAATTGAAACTTCTTCCAAGGCAAGAGGGACTATAGAGTCTAGTTGAAACCCACAACCATAAGCCAAGGAGTAGACCACACTCCACTCGGAAACTCTTGAAACTCCACTTGGCCAAAAAGATACTCAATCATCGTTGAGAAACCATGAGAATTAGGATTGATAGTCAAGGGAAACAAACCACAAGGACAATCATTAAGGGTGAGAAACTAGCATCCAAACCCCAAGGAAACCATAACCTCAAGACTGATGATAGACTCAAAGAGTTTAATTTGGAAAGTTAACATTAGTTTCGAAGTATTGTGTTATAGTTCTTGTGCTAAGTTTTTAATAAAGATGCAATCACACAAAAATTGATTGAAAAGTTCAACTGAGCATCCATGACATGATTAAAAACTGCATTGAATTCATTTACTTTGCTTAAGAAAAAATTGAAAGCATGTTTGTGTACTATCCATGGTTAATTGCATTTGGCAAGAAAGGGATTGTCTACTATGATAAGAAGCGTGTATACATGTTAAGTCATTCAAAAAGGGGGGCATAGAATCAACCAATCACTAGAAACCAAATGAGAAAATGGAACTAGAGATCACATGAGATTTGAACCACAACAATACTAAGCCAAGGGAAAAAAGATGGCAA
Organism: Lygodium microphyllum; assembly: GCF_053477565.2. Lineage (NCBI taxonomy): Eukaryota > Viridiplantae > Streptophyta > Polypodiopsida > Schizaeales > Lygodiaceae > Lygodium > Lygodium microphyllum. Next base: position 146,181,594 of record NC_141138.1, on the reverse strand, counting down.
AACAAACCCATGAAGTACATAAGTCGGGTGAACCCTCAAGGGACGAGCACCTAGAGGAAGCATCTTTCATAGGAGAATCCACTTCTCTACTGAATCTCATTAGCATCATCAAAACCTTAGTTGCATAAGATAAAAAGGTGATCATGTCAGCATTAGGAACAAACACTATTGACCTAGGGATTAACCCTAGAGAGTTTCTAGTCAAAATCTAACATCTCCTAGCACAATATGAGCAAAAGGCACAAGTAGTGCATGTGGGTAGATTGGCACACGAAATCATGACTGAGATAGAGGAAAAAATAAGGCTAGGGAAGGACTTATTGTAGCAAGTTTCAAACTTTACACAAGCATAATGGGTCAATATTAGGCAAAGGAAAGAGGCTGAGCTTCACTAGATGCAATGCATCTTAGCATTCACAGGGCACATGTGGCTGGGGGTTAATGCGATATAGAATGAGCATTCGAGAAGCAAAACTCACTTGAGTTGAACTCCTAACGAATGTTGGACAATTTAGTCAATGAGTGAAATAGCGCTACACTAGCTACCTCAATCCTAGCCGAATTAGGAATTGCGTCCCAATACCAAAAGCTAGAGTAAAATACCAATAGTCACAAAAAAAATTGAGAGATACAAAGCAAGAGATGACCCATATAATTTTATGGAATAGTTGAATCATGTCTATGGAGCCAACGACCTTCAAGACACATCCCAATGTGCACAAGCCTTTGGGCTATGTCTGGGAGAAAAAGGGTGTACCTGGTTCACTAGTCTCAATGACATCGAATACAATGATTTTGATAACTTTAAGGACCTATTTATTAAAATGATTCTTTGAATAGGATACGTGGAGAATCTAATTATCAAGTTGATAATATCGGTTAAAAAGACGAAGAGGAAATCCACAATTATATTACTCATACTCGAAGTCTCTTCTACAAAAGAATTCCCATAGTGGAACAATCCTCTCAGAAGGCGGTCTCCATAGTATTCATTAATGAGATAAAGGATGAAGAACTCTATAAGGCACTTTAATCATATGGAAATTTTGCTAACTCAACTTGTAAGGATTAACTTAAAAATGGAAAAATCCATATGCATTGGAGTCTTGCTTAAGAGTCTTCCTCCAAAATTTGATAATACCTCCACCACACTAATGAATATGCCAAATCCAAAGCTGCAAGACGTCAAAACATCACTCCTTGAAGAAGAGAAGAAGCTCAAAGGTAAAGAGAAATCAAGCACTTCAAAATAAGAACATGTGCCCTATGTGAACAACGAGTACAAAGGGAAGAAAGACATTGTTTATGACTTTTATAAAAGAACTGCATACATTGAAAATCTTTGTTATGCTAGGAAAAGATCATAGAAGGTCTACCTTGCAATTGTCAAAGAAGAAGAAGAAGAAGAAGAAGCTCAAGAGTAGAAGGACAAGCCTCATCAATCCTTCTTTTCCCACTATTAAGATTGACTTTTTTAAGCCTTGTATGTACTTGCTTTAATGCTCCAATCATAAGCCTTGTAACCCTCATGTAACCTATGCACTACAGCCTCTGCACACTTAGTGAGGCCTTGCAATACCCTCTAGCTATGATATGGTTGTTTTTTTCCATGTCTATGCTTAGCAAGGTTCTACTCACAATAGCCTCTATATACACAGTGCTGTTCACGGTTGTGATTGAGGAGGGGTGTTGAGAAATATGCAATCATACCCATATGTGCTTCTTTGTATGGAACAGGTAGGCAAGGAATATGCAGCTCAATCTAGGAAGATTTGCCTTTATCCCATAGGCACAATGAGGAAAATGGTATCATCCTACAACTATAAATGATTGTACTTGACAATCATTTGAATATGAATATTGTTGTACTTTGTACCTTCAGTCTTGTCCATGTCTGCTAAAGATTGCATTTATGAGTCCAAGTCAATTAATATCGAGACCCAATTCACTTGAGTAACAATCAGTGTGTCTAGTCTCAATCATCATGCTTCTTGTCATTGACTTTCATCCTCCATAGCTAAACCTTGCTCAAGGATCCATATTTCTTAGCATGGTATCAGGGGAAAAGGAGAAAAAGCAAGCATTTGAGCGAGCTTTTTTGGGAAATCTCCATTTCTTGTTCCACATAGTTTACTTATTCCACCCCTAGAGTTTTCCACTACCATCATAGCCACGGCTTCCTCCTCCACCACCACCACCACTGCCACCACTACCTCCACCACCACTACCACTATCTTTGCCACTACCATTGCTGCCACCTCCACCACCACTATCACTACCCTCACCAGCTCCATGACTTGCCACCACTACCTTCACTCTATGTACCTCTCTCTCTCTCTCTCTCTCTCTCTCTCTCTCTCTCTCTCTCTCTCTCTCTCTCTCTCTCTCTCTCTCTCTCTCTCTCTCTCTCTCTCTCTCTCTCTCTCTCTCTCTCTCTCTCTCTCTCTCTCTCTCTCTCTCTCTCTCTCTCTCTCTCTCTCTCTCTCTCTCTCTAAGTTTCTCTCTCTATGTGTATAGTTCCTTTTTCTCTTTCTAGCACACTCGATCAAATAGCACTATATATCATGTAAACGATTCTCTCTCTCTAGCACATAACATGCATATATTCATGCGATGACCCCGAAACGTACACCATGGCCCACCTCTCTCTCTCTCTCTCTCTCTCTCTCTCTCTCTCTCTCTCTCTCTCTCTCTCTCTCTCTCTCTCTCTCTCTCTCTCTCTCTCTCTCTCTCTCTCTCTCTCTCTCTCTCTCTCTCTCTCTCTCTCTCTCTCTCTCTCTCTCCCTATGCGAATGCTTGTGTGGCCACTTTATGTTTTTAGAACTTTAACTGCAATGGATTGATAGCTCCCTCCCCTCCCCCCAACGAATTTGATACAAGGCAATTCATACAAGCAATCCAAATATACATTTATATTGTGTTAAGTCTAAAAATAGTGCTTTTGCTTGACAAATTAAGAGAGACAAGGTCACCAAAGGCTCGACATAGGCTATCCAACTGAATTGTATAACAATACTTTCTCGACAAAATAAAATGTGGTTGTGTTAAAAGGTAGTGTTGGCATTGCATTGCTGGTCACAATGTAGGTGGTGTTGGAAAAGTTATTCTGCTTCCAAATACAATGTGCAAATTTTCTTCAATGAGTGTGGTTTGGTTTATAAACATGTTGGCATTTGTATCCATTCCAAACACTCGGAGATACACATAGTATAGGTGCTTGAATGCCAAATACGTTTTTCCTTCTACGACACAGTCCATGAAATCCCGACAATTATATGTTGGATTCTTTGCAATGTGCATATCATAACACTCCTACATGACACTTGAGTTAAGTGTCTCTAGTTTGAAAACATCATGCTTGAAGGGCTTCACCATTGTCTGGCCCTTCACAATTGCATTTAGAGCCAATGCTGAGTCTATCCTTTTCCCTGCAACCTATGAAACCCCTCTTCGATATCTACATGAGCCCTCGTTAGCATCCACCTCTTGTGTCACCTTTTGTAAAACAAACCCACCACTCTCCAACATGTGGATTTCTTCTGCTATCAAATTTGTGCCTTGTGCCTCTAGCCATATTTGTGGAACCTTGGGTGGTGCATGATGAATGTAAGAACAAATGTTCCATGTATGGTCCACGTTAACATTACAAAACCACATGAACTGGCACTGCATTCCATGTTGATTACTAGCTTCTCCTCTTGAGCTGGACCACTCCAGGATGCCCCAAAACAAAGGTGTGCGCACCCCATCATGTGTTGTATTTTTTATAGGTTTTTTGCATTTTCCCTCTCTAGCTCCTAACCGTCCTTGAACGGTGTCATAAAGGACTATCTCCACCAGCATTTTCTCTGAACAATTTGGTGATACTTCCCTTGATTGGTCAAAAGTTCATCCTCAAAGTTTAGTTTTCTTGTGTCCTTTCTTCTAGGTATGTTTTCAGTCACATACTCAAGCCTATGAGAGGCGTTGGCTTCCTATGACCCCACTTTTCCATCAACCTTATGTTTTCTTGCTCAGCCACATTGTCCCTCAAAAATCAAGATGTTGATGCAATTTAGTTCCTCATGCCACCTCCTCAACCATCCTTGCTATTGCTCAAGGTGTGCGGCTAATTCCTTGGTGTAGTTGACTCAAAATCTTCACTACACTGGTCCCTACACCATGAAACTTTCCACCAATGAGTGCATGTTGTTTCGTGCTCTATAGTAGAGCATTGGCCATCACTGGCACATGTATCGTACAAGCTCATAGATCCCTTGAATTTCTACCCTACCAACCAACTTACATGCATTGGCTTTGCTAGGTTTGTAGCTGGCATATGAGCAATGTTCTCCACCACCTAGACAAAAATACAGCATGAGAGGATATGGAGTGTGAGAAAAAAAATGCACCACATATCACATCCTACTATTATGAACTAGTCTTATCTTGACAAAGTATCACCTCCAACATGGATATCTGATATGCCATCAACTAAGCCAACAATCCATTGCTGGTATATTGCAATTCGTAACTTTTCCTGAGGCCCACCAAGCCCGAATGAATTGATATTGCATTGTTGCATCATCTTCTGTGGTTGCACACATCCACATGCAGCACAAGCACTTATGCTCATCTTGGAAACTCTTGTTCATATACTATGATGTGTGTATTTGGAGACTTTGTTCCCAATGAAATAGGAAAGATCTCTTCCTTCCTTGCATTATGTTGTCTAAACCACCATTGAACACTGTGAGGATGGCCCTCGAATTGTTGGCAGTTGTCTCGTCTACTATGAATCCTTGAAAATCAGTGCTTGGTATTCACACTTCTCCATCACTTCATTCATCTTTGTTCAAAAAAGAGCTTGTGCATCTGTATCCTCTTTCTTCATCTCATATATTGCCAAGGTCATCAACTCTTGTATACTACAAAAATACAAGATAGGAATAGAAGAGTAAGGAGAGCTATGTTCATTAAGTTCATGTTGTGATGGTAGAATTGCGTAAGAGAAACTACATTGGGTCATACACATGCACTACCATGGTGGTCCAATCATTAATGCGATGCACATGGTCGAAGCATATCAAGATTCCTTTGCATACAATTGACTAAGTCAATCCCTCAGGCTGGTTGACATTTTGAATATAAAGCACCTACCATCATTGTCAACGACTTGCCTAGAAAATAGGCTACCATGGAAAAATATGTATTCACAATGTTGCTTTAACTTTAAAAGACGAGATTCTATTCCATGATCGCTCTCAACACGTGCTACATGGACCATGTGTTGGAACCTACATGCACAAAATATTGATCTTTATATGCATGGCTTTTTAATGATATTTTGGGATGTGTTGTGAATGGAATAATACGTTACATGTTCCTCTTAGTGAGTGGTTGGAGTTTCTCGAGTATTGTCAAGATTTCATTGTTAAACATGGAAATACCTTGCTCACAAACCAAGGCACTTGTCACTAGCCTTCTAGCCATAGTCATTTGCAGGTGTCAAGGTCTAGCTGCACTAAAGTCTCTTACCATTTCCTCTATGGTCTTTTGCATCTCTTTGACATTAGCTCTACACGTGCCTCTTTGCACCTCATGGTTTTGTGTGCCTTGATGGATGAACAATCTTGACATTGGGCTCACTAACATCACATAATGCAATACACACTCGCACTTGGAGAGCAATATGGGGGGTTTCTTTTACTATAGAAGCATCCAAGGCTTCCGAGACCATGAGTGGCATTCCAATGCCAGTATGTTGGTATTAAGTTTACATGCATGGCATGTATTGGGACTTGATTAGTATGATTCACTTGCAATATGGTACGATAGCCATGTCATGTAACTCTACAATCATTTTAATGATAGTGAAGCAAATGAAGAATCTTGTACATGTCCATTGCACCTTATTTAGGGAGTCGAAAATCGACGTACCAGCACAATTTCTATTGGGACACTCTAGTTCTTTGACACATTTGTTTCAATGAATGCCAAATAGTACCAGGGAATGCCATCGATATTGAAGCAGGCTTTGTCCAGCAATGGCCATCATACTTTTGCTCCATACCCTCCATTGGATGCATATTGTGTGCTATCAGTGGAAGCTCGTACGCCACATTGCTATCATACAAAACTGGGATCTCCTCCACTCTCTCTATAGCAATTATATTCTGAAGAAGCAAATGACGTAACACTCGGTGTTAACCTCCCCAAGACATTATGTACTCAACCACACTTATAGCATAAGAGGATTGTCACATCCTCTCCTCTTCCGCATCAAGTGTGATAGGGATGGTTTTGTTTTTCGCCATGTCCAGGGGGTGGTGAGGCTTCCACGGTGGTGATCGTTGTTTTCTCAATGTTGCAAAGGCTCTGGGTGATGTCCTCAGTGATGTCTACGATGGGGGAAGGTTGCAATGTAGGCCCATTTCCTTGTTCGACAAGATAGTCCTATGAGACCAAGGTATCTAGAATGTATACTTGGCTAGCCTCATGCCCATGGTTGCAATGGATCAGCATGCTTTGTATTTGGCCATTCGCATGGGTGATAGCAAGAACATGGTAGCCATTGCCATTACAAATGCCATCCTTCTTCAACATCAAGAACCAACTACTTGTGTAGTGAATAATAGGTTTGGTAGAAAGGGAGGATACATACATGCGGACCTCAGTGTTTAGTGTAGCACTTGATGGTGGATCCATTTCCAAAACTATCTACACATGTACGAATATGCATGTCAAATGTGGTTATCATTGAAAGGCTTAGTGTGGGGGTGTATGTCATATATGAGAGAGGAAGAGAGAGAGGAGGATATATAAAGCGTGTGCATGAGAGAGATAGAGAGAGGGAGAGGGAGATAGAGAGGGTGCATGTGTGTGTGCAAGTACCAGATATATAAAGTGTTTGGCATGAGAGAGTATGTGTGTGTGTATGTGTGTGGATGTAGGTGCCAGATATGTGAGAAAGAGAGAGAGAGAGAGAGGATATATAGATTTGTGTGGGAGAGAGAGAGAGGGAGAGAGAGAGAGAGAGAGGGGGGGGTGACGGATAGAGTGAGGGAGGGGAGGGGAGAGAGAGAGAGTTAGAGAGAGAGAGAGAGAGGGAGAGATAGGGGGGGAGAGGGAGAGGGAGAGGGAGAGGGAGAGGGAGAGGGAGAGGGAGAGGGAGAGGGAGAGGGAGAGGGAGAGGGAGGGAGAGAGGTGTACGTACCTACGAGATTAAGAAAATATTTCACAACTTGGGGGAGGGGGGGAGGCGTTGTGTCATAGGGGTGATTATATAACCACTTTGAGATAGTGGGGCATTAAATGCATCGCAAATAGAGAGAGAGAGATGGAGAAAGGGAGACTGAGAGACATGTGTTGTACAAAGAGAGAGCCATGAGAGGGGTAGGAGAGGTGCTTGTCATATTTTTCTACACCAAATATGGGGGGTACCGACAGCGACCCCTTCTTTGGTGATAGAATGATCCTAGTCCACATGCACTCTCTCTTGCATACCCTAGACCCTAAACCCAAATAACTAACATAGATGCAAGTAGTTGGTGATCCCTTTCTCGGTGGTAGAATGAGCCTAATCCACATGCACTTGCACTCTCTCTTCATCCCCTCCAAAAAAAATCCCATACAACTAACATATTAATATACTATCATATTAATTGATTAATTAATATTACTATAATAACACATTGATATATATATAATGATTAATGCTAACATATAAATTAATATACAAGTTAATTATATTAATATATCAATGGTTCACTTCATACTAATTGATCACTATAATAACTATTTATTTATTTATTTATTTTATATGCATGAACTAATGAACAAGGCAACTTAATAATCTTATCGATATAATTTGATCGATACACTAATTAACAAATCAATAAACTAATTGACACCATCTAAGTAAATATTAATTGATTCATACATGTGTTAATCAATTTTTCTACTAATTAAAAAAACATGAATATTTAATTTAATATCTTAATATTAATCAATTGAGTAATTAATACTACTAATTACTAAATAACTATGTTATAAAATTATTAAATAAAATAAATACATAAAATTAAAATTAGTAATTACTACTTAAATTAAAAATATTTATTGATTATTAATAGTTATTTAAATTAATTTAAATTTAATCAATGTATAATATATATATATATAATTGATTATTGAATATTAATTTTAACTACTTGGTTATAATTTCAAGTAATTAGTTATTGGTTATTAGTAATTGGCTTTATTAGTTTTTAGTTATTAATTTTAGATAATTAGTTATTGATTTTAATTAATTAACTAATAAATAATTTTATAAGTCAATTAATTGACTTAATATTTATTTAAAAATATTTATTAATTAATTAATTTTTAGTAGTTATTAACTAACTAATTAAATAAATGGTTATTTAACCAAATGGATATTAACTAATTCATTTTAACTAAACTGTTGTTAACTAATTAAATTTAACTAAATAAATGAATCCAAGGCATGAGTATCCCTGCCACCAATCAGTATGTCATCAACATACAGAACCAAGATGAAAGTATCAAACTTATGATACCATTCCTGCGGTGCCTATTTCAGCCCATACAAACTCCATTTGAGTTTACAGACCATCGTCTCTTTGCCTTTAACAACAAAACCCTTAGGCTACATGTCCTCAAGCATATCACAATGTAAAAATGCAATCTTTACATCCATCTGTTTGAGCTCCATATCCTCAACCCAAAATGGTTCTCAAGGTAGTCATCTTGACTACATGAGAGAATATCTCATCAAAGTCAATTACATGTTTCTGCTTTTACCCCTTTGCAACCAACCATGCTTTGTACTTTGGCGAAGAACCAGAAGTGACCTTCATCTTGTAAATCCACTTGCATGGAAGAGTTTTTTGCCCTTTAGGTAGTTGCACCAAGTCCTAAGTACCATTCTTATCAAGTGATTCCATTTCCAATAGCATGGCCTTAAACCACTTCTTGATGTCTGGTCTAGTCATTACTTCCTTGAAGCATAATGGCTAACCACAATCTGTCAACATGACATAAGCTGCAGCATATTACGCACCAAGAACAAACCTATCAAGTGGTCATGACGGTTGAGTCAACCTAGGGAGCAAAGGCTCAACATTTGCTGGCTACTGGGCTTGCAAATCTGTATTTACAGGTTGATGTCCTGAAATAAGGGCATGTAATTTTACATTTATAGGTTGATGTCCTAAAATTCCAACATGTTGCCCTGATAATTCAAGCTGTCCTAACTGCATTTTTTAGGCTGAAACTGTGGTGTATCATGGGCAATACCTTGGTGGTCATTTCTAGCACCATTTCTGACATTTTTTGGTGTATTTACAACAGGTATATGCTGATGTCCACTAGGCACAAATGACTGTCTAAAAGGTACATCCTCCCTGAAAACAACCCTTCCGACTTCCTCAATCTTCTTGGGGTACTTATCCATGCAATCTTCACAGGAGATGGCGTCATTGCTACATACTATCTTTCTTTTCTCGAGATCCCAAAGTCTATACCCCATCTCACCCTCATCACCATATCCCAAGAATATGCATTTATAGAACTTTGGTTCTAGTTTGTTGCATTCTTCTTTGCGTATGTGCACAAAAGACTCGCAGTCAAAACACTCACAAATGAGCATAAGAAGCTAGCTTGCCCGACCACTCTTCCTGAGGGACTCTCCCCCCTAAAGACCTATTTAGTGACCTGTTAATCAGATGAATGGCTGTCATAACAGCCTCTGCCCAAAAGCCATGGGGTAATGCAACATGAGATAGCATCATATGGACCTTATCCTGTATGGTCCAATTCATGCACTTTGCAACTCCATTTTGGGGTGGATTATGAGGGCCAGTGAGCTCCCTCTTTATCCCCTTGCTATCACAAAATGCCTAAAAGGCTTTGGACACATACTCCCCATCATTGTCAAAGAAAAGACACTTAAATGTCTTATTAGTTTGATTCTCTACCAACGACAAGAATGAAATATGTCGAGCACTTCATCCTTGCTATGAATAGGGTAAACCCATACCTTCCGAGTAGCATCATCGACAAATGTGAGAAAGTGTTTCTTTCCTCCTAGAGATAACCCTAGCATCTGACATACATTGGAATGTACTAACTCTAGAGGTAAAGATTTTAGTGAAAGAGACTTTTTATGAGATGTCTGTGCATGCTTACCATAAACACAGTGATCACAATGCTCAAAATCAGCATAATGAAGACAAGGCAAGTAACCCAAACGAGAAATTACTTTCATTTCTATTTGACTCATGTGTCCCAACCGCCCATGCTAGAAGGAAATACTTGGCTGATCGGTCATGACAATAACATGATCATGGACACTAGATACATGGAGAGGATACAAATTATGACTCTTTGAGCCTCTGGCAATAACCCTAGATCCCTTATAGATCTTCCATTTCCCCATCACCAAAGGTGGTATGAAAACCATCATCATCTAGATGACCAGTACTAATCAAGCTCTTCTTGAGCTGTGGTACATGCCTTACATTCTAAAGAGTGAAGACAAATCCATGCTGAAATTGCAGTTGCATATTGCCAATACCTGCAATGTCACATGCATAATTGTCCCCAAGATGGACAACACCATGTCGACCTCCTATATAGTCTGTAAACCACTCGTGGTGAGGGGTGACATGAAAAGAGGCACTTGAATCCAAATCCAAGTGTGCATGTCATCATCTGTATCGGCTATCAAAGCATGTGCACTGAAACATGAAGAGACAAAGAGTACATCATTCCCATTGTCACTCTCATGGCTGACTACATTCACCTCTTTTATCTTTACACTACTCTTCTTAGCAGGCTCGCTCTCTTTCTTCTCTTCCTTGCTATCATCCATCTTCTTGCCCTTCCCTTTCTCTTTCTTCCATTTATAGCAGTCATGTTTGAAGTGACCCTTCTTGCCACATTGATGGCATTCAACATCCTTACCACGTGATTTATTGCATCCCTTGCTATTAGATTTGCCTTTCTATTGTGATCTGCCTCTAGTATGCAAAGCACTAGAAGACTTACTGGATGCATTGTTATGTTGATTCATTTCTTCCATGAGTAGAGCACTTTCCACATCAGCATATAAAAGCATAGCATTAGAATTGCTCATAGCAGTCCTGAAGGTATCCCAGCTCTCTAGCAGAGTGCAAAGCAATAACCTAACTTTGAACTCGTCAATATTGAACTTCAAAGTGGAAAGCTAGCTGAAAATGGAGTTAAACTCACTAAGGTGAGCTGCTCAAAACATCAAATTTCCTGATAGTGAGGTATGCTATCCTGGATATGCAGGAAACTATCTTGAATATACAGTAGTAGACCTGTAAGTAAATCTAATCCAAAAAATTACTTTTAATCACGCTCAAATGCATTTTGGAATCAAATCCAAGCATGTAACATCAACTATAAGCATGAATACATGGTATAGAATGCCTGAGGCCAAGTCTACAAGCAAGACATAATGCATACACAATCAAAATGTCATTCAGCCATGTTATTCCAATAGCCAAATCTCTATCAAAACTAAGTGAAATCTCAGTCAAAATCAGCCCAAATGCACTTCAATACATAGGCATATCATTCTCAGTGTCTTGACATCACTTGAGCGTGTATACACATCAACATGCATGTCCAAGGACCAATGTCATTAAAGGACAGAGAGTTGTATGTAAATTGTATGCTATGGAGTGTGTATTCCAACCATAAGCATGTTTACAAATTGAGCAAAATGATTACCAAGATTAGCTCCAAATGACCTCAAGAAAATGCCACATGATCCCTAAGACATCCAGCATCCAACCACTGACATCCAATAGCCATCAAATGAGGATTATCTGTATGCACCAGACGCACAAAGATATGAGTTGCCCTATTTATTCCATATCTGAATACTGTGTATTTCAGACCTAAGCATGCTAATGGATCCTTTAGCCCTGAAGGGATTAGAATGCTAGTCCAAGTGTTGGAGATGATGGGGAGGGTCCCCAAGTGGCCAACAGTGGCGGCTGCCAATAAGCTCAACATGAAGAGGGAAGCTTCAAGCTTCAAGAAGAAGCTTCAAACCTTACTACCTTGCCTGCAGACTCTTTACACTAAACTCTTCTTCAACTTCAAGCTCCTGCACTTGAAGAAATGCCAAGCTCCTAATTGCCAGAACCAAGCTTTGATACCAGTTTGTTGAGTTAGTTGCAATGGAGCTTCTACGTAGAGATGCAGGTTGAGAGAGAGAGAAGAGATAGAGACACACAATTTGTGGTACTAAAGAGTGTACCTCATAATGATTTTAGATAGGTATATGTACTATGTACAGCCTAGCCCTTACGGGCAGACACGGGCACTACCCTTTATCCAAACAAGTCCATGACTTGAATCTATTGTATAACTAGGCTCTCCTTAAAAGAGATGAGGGTTGCCAAGAAGCGGAAGTTATGGATGATTAATTAATCAAATAATTATTTAACTAATTAATTTAACACTAATCAATCTTGATTACTTATTAACTACTTAATTTTAAGTACATATTAACTAACAAATAACTAATTAGCTATTAATTTATTAATTAAAATTTTATTTAAGTAGCTATTAATTAATTAGCTTTAAGTAGCCATCAACTAATTAATTTTAAGTAATTATTTACTAATTCATTACTATATAGATATTTAACTAATTATTTGAGAGAGAGAGAGAGAGAGAGAGAGAGAGAGAGAGAGAGAAAGAGAGGGATCAAAATTTTTGCTCCCGCAAGGGGGCACATCAAAATCTTTTGCTCTCATCAGGGGGTGCCAACCTCCTAAATTTTAATTTAGTTAATCAAATTTGATTTAGTATGTAAATTATAATTAGTTAATTAGAGTAATTTAGTTAGTTCATTACTTAATTGAATTATTTAATTTAGTATATTCAACTAAAGTAGTTCAATTAAATTTCTAACTTGACTAGTTAATTAAAATTTAAAAATTCATACTATTTGTTAATTAGTATGATTAATTAGTTAGTTAGTTGATTTATATAATCAGCTAAATTAAAATTGAATATAATTCGTTGGTTAAATGTAAATTTCATATCATTAGTTAATTAATTAAATTAGTTAAAAGTTTAGCTAATAATTAATGAATTAGTTAATTGGTCTAAATTAATTAGTTAGTTAATTAAAAATTTATCTACTTACTCCATTGATTAATAGATTGAATTATACAATTTAATTTATTTAAATCAATTTAATTGGATAATTTTTTTATAAATAATTAATGTTTTTGTTAGTTAATTAAAATTTTAACTACTAAATTAACTAAATTTAATAATGTTAATTAAATTAAGTAATTAGTTCAATTGAATTGATTACTTAATGAATTTGATGAGCTAATTTAATTTGACTAGTTAAATTCAAATGAAATATAATTACTTAGTTAATTGAAAATTTTGCTATTAATAAATATTTTTGTTAGTTACTTCACTATTTTAATTATCTAGTTAATAAGTAGTTTAAACTTTTTGTTAGTCATTTAATTTATTTAGCTAATAAAAAATTAGTTAATTTATTAGTCAATTAACTTTTAAATTAACTTAACTAAATGGTTTATAAATTTCTTCATAATAAGAAATTATGATATTTAACTAATTTAATGAGTTAGTTAATTTTTTTAATAATTAACTATTTTATTTGTAAATTGATATCAGTTAGTTAAGTAATTTAGTTAGCTAGTTGATAATTTGTTGGAAATATTTGTTAGTTAATTAATATTATTTGTTGATTACTAATTATTCCATTTAGTTTATTGATAATTAATTAGTTAAAATTTTTAATAATTACTTTAAAATAGTTTGTAATTAGTTAGAAATAATTAAGAATTAGTCATTTTTAATTAATTTATTACTTCATAGTTAGTTAAAAAGTAGTTAATATAATTAATAGTGATTAGTAATTAGCTCATAATTAATAGTTAATAATTAATTCATTAGTTTATATTAAAATTAAAATTTTATAATTAATAACTAATAATTTAAATAAAGCTCATTACTAATGATTGGTAACAAATAATGAATAATTATTAGCTATTAATTAAATTTTAATTAATAACTAATATTTATTTAAGTAGTTAATTAAATAATTACTTTTTAAAATTCTCTCTCTCTCTCTCTCTCTCTCTCTCTCTCTCTCTCTCTCTCTCTCTCTCTCTCTCTCTCTCTCTCTCTCTCTCTCTCTCTCTCTCTCTCTCTCTCGTAAATGTAAGTAAGTAATATTAGTTAATTAGTTGAGAAAATTGGGGGAGAGAGAGAAAGAGTTTTGAGAGGGGGGGAAAGAGAGAGAGCATGCGATATATGTAATTTTTTCTTGCTAGAAAGGGGTCACCAACAACCCCTTATCATACTTTTTTTTTTGGGCAACCCATTGTTGGTAAGAGTAACTTTTCACCCAACTAGATTTGTGGGTTTTTTTTCACCCAATAAGGTGTTTTCAATGATCCTTTCTTGGCAAAAAAACAAACCATAGTTCCAAGAATATATAGTATGGGGAGAAGAGAGAGCAACAAAGTGAGGGTTTTTTTTTGCCCAATAAGGAGCTGCTGACGACCCCTTCTTATTGAAAAAAAACCCATAGGTTCAAGAATAGAGAGCATGGGAAAAAGAGAGAGTAACACAGTGATGAGAGAGAGGATGAGAGAGAGAAAGAGAGCATGCAATATGTACTATTTTTTATTGCCAAGAAGGCGTAGTCTACATCCCTTCTTGGGTGAAAAAAGGAAGCTACAAGCGTACCATATACTATTTTTTCATCTAGAAAGGGACAGTCGACAATGCCTTCTTGGCAAGAAAAAATAATAGATATTGCATGCTCTCTCTTTCTCTCTTGTCCCCTCTCCCATCACTCTATTACTCTCTCTTCCCCCCATGCTCTCTATTCTCAAATGTGTGGGTTTTTGTCTGTCGAGAAAGGATCGATGATAGCCCCTTCTTGGGTGAAAAAAAACCCACACTCCGTTGCTCTCTCTTCTCCCCATGTTATTTATTCTTAGAAGAATTGTGGTTTGTTTCTTTGCCAAGAAGGAGTCTATAATATTTCCTGTTGAAAAATATTACGTACTCGTGAGTCTCACACAATGACGATGCCGGCATTGAATATATGGATAGTGCGACCTTTTACTCGACGTATCCTAATCTTCATTGGCAGAAACGAGACCAAGGGTTTAAAGAAAACCCGCACATCCTCGTATGAACCTCCTCTTGGGAGGAGGTCATAGGATAATATTGAGGATAATGCAAATTTTTTTTTTCAATTCCCCCCCCCCCGACAGTCATGCTGGAAGGGGAGGGGAATAGAAACTATGGGGAAGCTCCTCAGTGGGAGCATGCGGGAGTGTGAGGCCATGCATATTGGCACGATGGAGAGGGAGGATCTCCCCTCCCCTCCCCTATTTAACCAGAGAGGACGTCGCTGCCAAGAGGAGGGGAGATAGAGTTGAAGTGGTGGAGAGGCTGAAAGGAGAGTCGGAAGGCTAACAGAGGGAGAGAAGAAAGTACACGCTGCCATTTTAGTCCGTGACCCGCCGACTGTGGGAGCTGCCATCATACTACCGTCGTGGAGTGGAGGAACGCTGCACCAGATGTTGCCGCCCGAAGCCAGAGTATGCCACCATTGCTGTCTCCATCTCATGCCGCTTGGGAAGCGCCAACCGCCACCTTGAAGTAACTCCATCCTCTCTCCCCACGTGGCCCTTCGAGCCCACAAAAGCTTCTTGAAGCTTCTAAGGGGGGGGCTCCTCTAAGCCCCCTTCCTGTGGAGCCCCTTAAAGCCCTTCCACCCCCTTATGTTGGCCTTCAATTTTTTTTCCCCTCGCGGTTTAGATCCTTTTTAAGGACCTCCTTAACCCCCTTTTTTCCTAGTTCATATCCACCTTAGCCCCCACTCCTCTTGGCCTCAAAAACCACTAAGCCCCCCACCCCGTGCTTAAGCCGCCTTAGCCCCCACTCCCCTTGGCCTCAAAAACCACTAACCCCACTCCGTGCTTTATAATCCCTAAGCCCTTTCTCCCTTAAGCCCCCTTCCCTTGGATGGAACCCCCCAAAAAGAACTAAGGCTTGAAAAGTCTTATCCACCTTAACCCTCGTGTTTAATCTATAACCCCCTTCTTGTGCTTTTTGAAACCCCCTTTCACCCTTCACCTTTTCCCTCGGCTTGGAACTTACCCCCATGTCCAAAAATCCCTTCAAGATCCCCCTTCCCATACCCTTTCACTCCCGTGCCCAAAGATCTCCCAAGGCCCTTCATATGTTTTTGAAACCACCCTCACACACACCCTTTTCACCGTGTATAAATCCCTATAGGGTTTTTTTTCTTTAGGCTTTGTAAACCTTGCCCTCCTAAAGAAATTAAGACCTTAAAGGTTTTATTACCCCCTTCTCGTGGTCAATCCCTTATCAATTCCTTGCCTCGAAAGAGAGAAGAAGAGTATTGAAGCGACGGTGGAATTCCGAAAAGGAGTGTAAAGCTGCTTTCACGTTCGAAGGATTACAACTGTGATGCCGCCTAAGAAAGTCCAAGGAGTAGCTGCGGGAGGGTCATCTCCCGGTATCCATGTGGATATCTCACCCCAAAACCAGGTTTTTTCATCTTAATTTTATATCATTTTTAATTCAAACATGCAAGATGAATTGTTAGGGATAAGATATATATTTTGTCCTAGTTATTTACGATGAAGGAATTTAATTTAATTAGACATGCAAAATAAATAAAGTATAAACATAGTTTTCCTTCAAAAAGTATTATGCATTGAAACGAATTATGAGCAAGATTATTTACCCACTAAAGTAGTTTACTTCGGTTAAGTTTGGAAGATATAAACTGCATCTTGCACCATTAACCCCTATTCCTCTTTACAACAAATCATCATGGAAAGTGCAAATCATGAAAGGATTCTTGTGATGCTTAAACTCTAGGAAGTTGTCATTGCTAACTGCATAACTTAGCAAGGGAAAGATTGCTTATTTAGCATGAGTTTGTTCGCAAAAAAAAAGGGAAGATTAGTTGGATTTAACCTAACCTCAAATCAATGAAGTATAAGATTGGAAAGTCAATTGACACGTAGATAACAAATCATACAGAAGTAATCTCGAAATTACCTTCTAGAGTTAACCAAATTAAAAATGCTGCGAAATATTCGTTGAAAATGAAGTAAAATTCCAAGAAACATCTATACCTTAAATACATGTCCACATTCCCTGAATATAGGGCCAGTAAATTGTAACCGAAAAATAAGAACTAGGGTTTATCCCTGAGAAAATAATAAAGCTAGGAAACCCTAGGTCCGACAAACGTCAGCTTAAAGAAACTGAAAACGGATTGTTCCATAACTCCATTACCGCATAGTACGATGCAGGACTTGCGCGGCAAGTACGAAGTCATATGGTCTTGTGATTGATTCACAAGAGGAAAGGTTAAATACCCTCAACAAGGATGGCGGATCCTCACGCAAGTTATCTTGAAAAAGGATGTATTCCTTGATATCCTTCTAAGTAAGGAGGGTTAAAAACCGGAAACTAAAGTATCCAATGAACTTTAGGGTTGACCAAATTGGGTTAATAGGGTATGCCCTAACCCAGAATATAAAGGATCTTGCCAAGTTGCAAGGCACCCCAAATCGAGTGCTAGATGCATTCAAAAGGAAGGATTCCTTCCTTAGCAGTTTGCCAACAACAAGATCGATTAATGGAAATGTTTATGCTTACTAGAGATTTTAGAGCACTGTTTGATTTATGAATTACAAATTAAATGAATATCTATACTTCAGGTTGAAGGCCTGAAGGGAGAGGCAGCTTCAGTTACCCCCGACTGCCTGCCTGACCCTAACCAAGGGGGTTGTTGACCGCGCCGAGAATGTGGACCGAACCCGTCGCGAGAGGTCTCTCCGTTGAGCACTACTTGGAGCAGGAGGACGCTTGGGTGCCAGGGGGGCTCTGGCTGTAAATCCCTCGCCTTCTGGGTCCTGCACAAGAGGCTAACGTGACTCGGGATTGGATCTCGAGGCCCACATACTAGTCTACGGGTGGAAACTTGGAATAGTGATCCCTGTGGATTGCCGGATAGCCTTCGGGCAGTTTATGGACAAGCCTATGGGCGGAACTCATTGTATTTCAAAGATAAATATGATGATATGTTAATAAAGAACTTGTCTGATATTATTTTCTATGTCACGTGATAAGATTACGTGAAGGAACCAGTGCTTAACGGATTAATTAAAGAAGCTGATTGTTACATGTCCAATTAACGTGTTAGATAATTACCTAACTAAAACAAACCGAGGAAAGTGCGAAGGATGGGCCATGGGTCCGTCCTACGGTTGGGTGGTCCCCGTTGGCCGGGAACTTTTCTCAAATCTTGAAGAACAGCAGGATGATCATCAAAGGACACGAACAACAAAAGTGTTGACCTAGAGTTATGTCTTAACCGATTTACGTTGTTTTAGGGGAACGGAATGGAACTATGCCTTATGGGCAGAGAGGTTGAGCTTTGCATCCCTCTCGTTTCCCATTCTCTTTGAACCAAGTGCAGCGTGAATCTGCTTCGGACCTGGCGTTTCTGTGTAAAGTAGTTCGCTTGGATCCGATGCTAGTTGCTGTTAGGAAATGACCAATCAGGAAAACCCTAATTCCGATCGATCCTAAGTGGGAACGGCCAGAATACTTTCGCTACGTGGCAGACGTGGAAATCCCTAGATCACAAACCCCGTAACATTCCATGGGAGCGCCAGGCGGAGCTTTCTAGACATCCTTTCCGATGGACTGCTAAGACCTATCCTGGATGATACTAGTGGACACGTTACAATTGGTATCAGAGCCGACCAACAACGAAATTGTTTTTATGAAATCTCAATGAAATGAAGTAAAGAAATTGTTGCTGTCCAAACATTTCCTTACCTTCGATGCTGTCTTGCAGAATTACGAAGCGTAGAACAAGTTCTTGGTATTTCGAGTCATGTTTATGACTGCAATGCATTCTTCGCTTTATAGACAAAGAATTGGGATGATGAACATCCTGGAGCAAATTTATAATCCATCACCTTTATACATGGAACGAATATGGACGGGCGCTTCAGGAATCTACTATATAGCCACCCACCAGTTTGCTTATCTACAGACCAACCTAAAGAGGATCAAGTGGTTGGAAGACCTGAAAGTCGTGAAGCTGTTCGTTTTTGTGGAAGCTCACGTAAAATCGACTTTACATATTCGAGGTCGGAGGGTTGAGATGAACTCATATGTATATGAGGAAGTAACCCGTGTAATCCCAGCCGACAGGATTAAAGTGTTGGGCCGCCATGAGAAGTATGGATTCCAACAGAAAGGATATCCTGAACTTCCAATGACTTATCGATTCTTGAAGATCCATGACCCAAAACCCTACTATTATACAGTTCCTGTAGATAAATGCAATACAACGTTGTTCTCCCCAAACTAAATGTAAAATAGGCTTATCATCGCATGAAACATTGTATTCGAAAGGGCTATGCCCATATAAATACAAATAAAGACTTCTTTTATCAATGTCTGGCTGTGTATAAGAGTTGATAAAAAGCTAAGTAGCTACAGATAGCTGAATTAAAGATGTAATATAAGCTAACATCGAATATCATATAATAACATTAAGAAAACCTTTATTCAGGCACAACCTCAAGTACAGGTTCCTAATTCGCCTCCTACATCAAGTACTGCTGTGATCCAGGAGAAGAAGTTCCTTCTCAAGCAGATTAAGCCACCCGAGTTTGACGAGAGAGGCAGATTCGTCCAGGCTGATGCTAAAATTTGGATTGAATCCATGGAGGATTACTTCGAAGCAGTCGGTACTGCACCCGCCAATCAGGCTATGCTCGCCAAGTTAAAGCTCACCGGTGAAGCTAGACTTTGGTGGAAGCAATGGTGCAGGGATCAAGGGATTGCAGAGGGATCCGTTACCTGGGAGAAGTTGAAGAAAGCCGTGCAGGGTAGATACTTACCACCTGTGTATCGCATGCAGAAAATGAACGAGTTCTACGAGCTAAAACAGCTAGGGCTCACTCTTGACGCATACTACTCTAAATTCATCTCACTTTTAAAGTATGTGCCACAAATGGACATGACACAGCAGGTGTCCAAATTTTGTGTGGGTTTAAATCCACCAGTAAATACCCGTCTCGAATCTATGCATCCATCAGATCTTCAGGATGCACTCATTCGAGCGGCGCCTATAATTTAGGAGGTGCAAGCTAGACCAAGGGGTAACAAAACTTGGTCTTATAATGACCCGAACAGAGGAGCATTCAGACCTCAAATGAAGAGAGTTCAAGGTCATAATCAGGGACAAAGAAAGAAGGCAAGGACAAATAACATCAACAACTTTGTTCCTACTCAAAGTAATGGCCGAAACCTCCGTTGTTTCCACTACAAGGAACCCGGTCACTTCAAGAGGCAATGTCCCAAGCTCGGCAGAGAACATCGCCAAGCACCTTTCCAAGGAACAGGACGTGGTCAAGGAGCCGCTACCCGAGGAAGAGGAAGAACCGCCTACATTGCCAATAGGCAAAGAGGTGAAGAAGGGGAAGAAGAAGATCCGACCATGGAAGCAGAATTCGAAAGAGCGATAGTCCATGCCGCTTTACACAAAAAAGGGTCGAATCACCAGTTCTCGGTGATTCAAACACCGTCGGACTATCAAGGTAAAGGTTTCAAGACCTTGATTGATTGTGGCAGTACACATTCCTTTATCTCACCAGCATGTGCAAAAAGATTAGAAATAGCCATAGTAGAAGCACCTACCCTGCTTGTGGAATTGGCAAATGGTCGTGAGGTTACTTGTACCAAGCAAACTGCTAAGGTGGAATTCTTTCTGGGAGGAAAGAAGACTTCGATCAAATTCAGAGTCATGAATTTAGATATCCATGAGTGTCTACTCGGAATGGATTGGCTTAAACCTAACAACGCCCACATTCACTGTGGAAAGGGTCAAGTTTCCTTTCAAAACTCTGAAAGGGAATTAGTCACAACTCAAGGTGAGGCAGGAGTGCCAAGAATCCAATTGGCCAAAGTATCTCGGATCATAAAAGGAGTCAGAAAAGGATTACCTGTTTACTTGATCAAACTCAACAAATTAGATCAAAAGCAAGAGTCTCATGAAGGATCTTCTTGGCTAAAGGAATACGCGGACGTATTCCCTGAAGAGTTGACCGAACTTCCGCCTCAAAGAGAGTAGATCATGAGATTAGGTTAGTACCTGGAGCTGCGCCAATTGCAAAGAGACCTTATAGAATGTCCATACCAGAAGCAATTGAGTTGAAGGAACAACTCAAGCAACTGCTAGATCAGGGCTACATCCGGCCTAGCAATTCACTGTGGGGAGCTCCAGTACTATTCCAGAAAAAGAAAGATGGGACACTTCGACTACGTATTGATTACCGAGGGTTGAATCAATCAACAGTCAAGAACAAGTATCCTATTCCTAGAATAGATGAGCTTCTTGATCGTCTTCAGGGTGCGAAGATCTTCTCCAAGATGGATCTCA
Source organism: Lygodium microphyllum (assembly GCF_053477565.2). Lineage (NCBI taxonomy): Eukaryota > Viridiplantae > Streptophyta > Polypodiopsida > Schizaeales > Lygodiaceae > Lygodium > Lygodium microphyllum. Next base: position 146,160,038 of record NC_141138.1, on the reverse strand, counting down.
GGTCAGGTTACTATCAGATAAGAATCAAGGAAGAAGATATCCCAAAGACGGCCTTCAATACAATATATGGGCACTTTGAGTTCCTAGTTATGTCATTCGGGCTTACGAATGCACCTGCCACCTTCAATAGGTTAATGCAGGACATCTTTAGGCCATATCTTGATGATTTCGTGCTTGTCTTCTTCGATGACACTTTACTCTATTCTAAATAAGAAGAAGATCATGAACCTCAACTTAGGATTGTCCTTGAGACAATGAGGTCACATAAGCTGTATGCAAAAATGAAGAAGTGTGCATTCTTCAAGCGTCAGATTGAATATCTGGGATTCATAGTATCATCAGAACGAATATCAGTGGACCCAGCCAAGGTCAGAGATGTGCTTGAGTGGCCAACACCAGTATCTGTCAAAGAAATACGCAGCTTTCTTGCATTGACAAGATGGTATAGGGCCTTCATCAAAAACTATGCTTTGATTGCAGCACCTCTGATGGATTTACTAAAGAAGCAGACTTCCATTACATGGTCAACTCCCGAACAAAATAGCTTCGACAGATTGAAGCAAAGTTTGGTATTAGCACCTATTCTAAAACTTCCAAACCTCAATAAGGAATTCAGGTGGTAACTAATGCTAGCATTCTTGCCCTGGGATGTGTACTTATGCAGGAAGGTCATCCAGTAGCGTACTCTTCAAGGAAATTGAAGAGTCATGAAAGAAATTATGCTACGCATGATCTGGAATTGCTAGCTGTCATCCATGCTCTAAAGATTTGGAGACACTACCTGTTGGGTAACAAGTTTACTCTAGTAACCGACCATAAGAGTCTCAAATGGATCTTTACCGAGAACGAGCTCAACATGAGGCAACGTCAGTGGATTGAAGTGTTGGAGGAATATGACTTTGAAATCAAGTACCGACCAGGGAAAGAGAATGTAGTTGCCGATGCACTTAGTCGCAAGGCATTCCTAAATTCCCTAATCTTGCAGAATCCATCAACGGCCAGATCTCTAGCTATAAAAGTATCTATGCCAAACAACTCTATACTTGAGTTAGCTAGAGAGGAAGCATACAATGATTTGTTCTACCAATCAATGCTAAAGGATATCTCTATTAAGGATCAGAATCAAAAGTTGCAAGCTAAGTATCAGGAATTTTCCATTGATAATGGACTTGTCTACTACAGAACAAGGCTGTGTATACCAGCAAGCCAGTCACTTAAGCAGAAGATAATGTGGGAAGCTCATGATTCCCCTTTCGCAGGACATCCTGGCTATGCTAAGACTCTTAATGCAGTTAGGAAGAGCTACCATTAGGAGAGGCTCAAAGGTGACGTTCTCAAATATGTCACTCAGTGTTTGTCTTGCCAACGTATCAAAGCCGAACATGTCATGATGCCAGGGAAACTGCAATCGCTTGACATCCCCCAAATGAAATGGGAATTCATCAGTATGTATTTTGTTGTAGGCCTACCCCAAGTCCAGGGAGGATACAACTCCATCATGGTTGTGGTTGACATGCTTACCAAGGTTGCACACCTTATTCCAGTAAAGACAAACTATAAAGCCTCCGACATTGCAAGATTGTTTATCAAAGAGATATTCAAGCTACATGGTTTACCCAGAAGAATCATTAGTGATCGTGATTCTCTCTTCACATCACACTTCTGGAGGGCTATCTTTGAAGCTATTGAGACTCAACTCTGTTTTAGCACCGCCTACCATCCCCAAACAGATGGCCAAATAGAGCGAGTAAATCAAGTCATCGAGGATATGCTTAGGGCATACTGCTGTCGAGAGCTGAAGAGGTGGATTCAATACTTGCCTTTGGTTGAATTTTCCTACAATGCTTCTTACCAGCAGAGCATCCAGATGACCCCTTTCCAAGCATTGTATGGTCATGACTGTCGAAGTCCCCTAAATTTTTCCGATCCAACCTTGAGGTTTGAAGCTTCAAAACATATGTTGGAAGACATGAATGATCAAATAAAGTTAATAAGACAGGACATACAAGCGGCCAAGGATAGACAGAAGGCATACGCAGATTTGAAGCATCAAGATAGAATCTTCGAAGAAGGAGACATGGCCTTCATTCGCGTACGCCCTAAAAAGAGTTCTCTATCCTTAGGAGATTGCAAGAAGCTAAGTCCAAGGTATTGTGGACCATACAAAATCCTCAAAAGCCTAGGACATAATGCTTATAAATTGCAACTTTCTGAGAACCTAAAGGTTCACAATTTATTCCATATCAGTCTATTGAAGAAATATGTACCTAATCCTAACCATGTACTTGATGACCAACAAATTGTAATGCCTAGTCAAGGAGTCCTTGAACTAAGGCCTGATATGATCTTAGATGTTAGGGAGAGACAACTGAGATCAAGAACCTTGAGGGAATGCCTCGTCCAATGGAAAGATTATCATAAGGAGGATGCCACTTGGATAGATGAAAGTACTCTCAACCATCAATATCCCCAGTTTATCTCGAGATGAGGACATCTCGATTCCTCCAAGGGGGAGAGAATGTAATATTTCCTATTGAAAAATATTACGTACTCGTGAGTCTCACACAATGACAATGCCGGCATTGAATATATGGATAGTGCGACCTTTTACTCGACGTATCCTAATCTTCATTGGCAGAAACGAGACCAAGGGTTTAAAGAAAACCCGCACATCCTCGTATGAACCTCCTCTTGGGAGGAGGTCATAGGATAATATTGAGGATAATGCAAATTTTTTTTTCAATCCCCCCCCCCTCGACAGCCGTGCTGGAAGGGGAGGGGAATAGAAACTATGGGGAATCTCCTCGGTGGGAGCACGCGGGAGTGTGAGGCCATGCATATTGGCACGATGGAGAGGGAGGATCTCCCCTCCCCTCCCCTATTTAACCAGAGAGGACGTCGCTGCCAAGAGGAGGGGAGATAGAGTTGAAGTGGTGGAGAGGCTGAAAGGAGAGTCAGAAGGCTAACAGAGGGAGAGAAGAAAGTACACATTGCCATTTTAGTCTGTGACCCACCGACTGTGGGAGCTGCCATCGTACTACCGTCGTGGAGTGGAGGAACTTTGCACCAGCTCTGTCGCCACCCCGAGCCAGAGTATGCCACCATTGCCATCTCCATTTCCTGCTGCCTGGGAAGCGCCAACCGCCACCTTGAAGTAACTCCATCCTCTCTCCCCACGTGGCCCTTCGAGCCCACAGAAGCTTCAAAGCTTCTAAGGGGGGGGCTCCTCTAAGCCCCCTTCCCGTGGAGCCCCTTAAAGCCCTTCCACCCCCTTGTGTTGGCCTTCAAATTTTTCCCCCCTCCCGGTTTAGATCCTTTTTAAGGACCTCCTTAAACCCCTTTTTCCCTGGTTCATATCCACCTTAGCCCCCACTCCTCTTGGCCTCAAAAACCACTAAACCCCCCACCTCGTGCTTAAGCCACCTTAGCTCCCACTCCCCTTGGCCTCAAAAACCACTAACCCCACTCAGTGCTTTATAAGCCCTAAGCCCTTTCTCCCTTAAGCCCCCTTCCCTTGGATAAAACCCCCCAAAAAGAACTAAGGCTTGAAAAGTCTTATCCACCTTAACCCCCGTGTTTAACCTATAACCCCCTTCTTGTGCTTTTTGAAACCCCCTTTCACCGTTCACCTTTTCCCTCGGCTTGGAACTTACCCCCGTGTCCAAAAATCCAATCAAGATCCCCCTTCCCATACCCTTTCACTCCCATGCCCAAAGATCTCCTAAGGCCCTTCATCTAGGCCCCTTAATTGATACCACTAAAGAGCAGATCGCAATGGAAGGCACCATCAAGGAGGTCCGTGTCATTGGCATGGATAGAAGGATAGAGAAAGTTCTTCCAAATCTTGCAATGGAGTGTTACCTTACACAACACCACTATAGAGAGATGCATGACAACAACGAGAAGCGGTAAGGAAATAACCACAAGGACGTAACATCACTTCGAATTGACACATGTATTACAAAGCACCAAGATGGTAAGATTTCTTTTGCACAAAACTCATGACATGAAGGCACGTAAATCTTGTTCATCACCAAAGTAACAACAATATATTTTTTTATGTATAGAGGGTGGAAAAACTGAAGGTCTTGGATTTGAGGTGACAACAGATGTGGCTCGTGCACAGATTGGTAAAGAAATGATGCCCATGAATTCACACGTATCATGATTGGATGATGATAGAGCTTTTTAAAAATCTATCATTATATGATGTCAATAGTGGTGTGTGTCCCTATGTAGGGAAGGAAAGAATTCAAGAACACGAATTAGCCATAGCAAGGGACATGGCAACTACTGGTAAATAAGTGTGACTCATGGTTTTCTTTCCCCACAATACAATGTCAATAAGAATGGTCTGTATTTTTGCAAAGGGGGATATAATTTTTTATTATGATCCTATAATGCTAAAGGATGTGCCCGCCACAAACAACACTGGTGAACAAGCATACCTCAAGAATACAATCTACAATAACATTTTGAAGGAAGAATATGTTGCTACTTGTGAATTCATTGTGCAAAGGACCATACTAAAAGTCACATGGAAGTCCTTTTGCAAGACATCGTCTCCCATAAGGCTACAATATTAGATGTGTCAACCATGCACACACCTAAATAAATTGTATCAAGAATATTATCTATAATAACATTTAGTAACTTTAGTATGGTCCTTTGCACAATGAATTCACAAGTGACAAACATTTATAGAGTGTATTCTTGAGGTATGCTTGTTCACGTGTTGTTTGTGGCGGGCATCCTTTAGCATATGATAATAAAAAATTATATCCCCTTTTGCAAAAATACAACCATCTTATTGACATTGTATTGTGGGAAAACCATCAGTCAGCACCTAGGCCACGTGCCATGTGAGTCAACCAACACAAAATGGTCGAGATTGATGAAGAAACAAACACAACATGTGATATCGTGGTGGTTTGTCTCCCTGAAGATAGTGTTGTACATGGATTGGGGGATGGAATTCCATCATGGAACTCCCATACTGAGGTAGAGTCAGTTGGTACTATGCATCTGGCTAATCGTATACTCAAGGACATAGGGATGTTACTTCTCCTTGCCACAACACACTCCATGGTAGAGCTCATTGAGAAGGTTGTGGAGGATGGACACCAACGGATGGAGTTGAGGTAGAAGCATTGGGCCTTATGTATAGCACATGTTGTTCATTGTGAGATTCATATTTGTGTCATTGGAGGTAGAGAGGTGAGAGTTTTAAAGTCATGATATGGTCATGTTGGATACTATTTAGATATCATACTTGTTGGCTTTGTTCAATGGGGGCAATTACTAAAATTAGTATTTCAAGCTTTAAATGCAGGTACATGTGATATATATTCTAGCATACATGCATTATGGAATCATCCCTTCGAAGTTCACAAAAGACAATATTACTGCAAATGAGTGGGTGCAAGATACATCAGGATCCCCATTGATAGGTCAGTATGAGATCCAATGTTGTTATACTACTACAGAGATGTTTTGTAGACATTTAGTAGATTCCTAATCCATTATATGAATACCACATATTGTAGGCGGCATGCAACATGGCAGGCCTTTTTGGAGCTCGTTCTTGCAAACATACACAAAAGAAAGGGATACCATTTTAGATTGCAATGTGGGATGTGGTGACTTTGCATCAATAGTGCTAAATTCAAATAAACAAATTACATGTACATATCACTTTATCGAATATGGAAGATATCTAAGAGCAAAGGTAATATGTTTTCATAAACTTGTATAATATTTGACTGTAATGTAGTGTTCTTTTTTGTTATACCAATACATGGGTGCTCACCCTTTGGGCACATGTACAACTACCTCCCACAACCCAAAAATTAATCATGTTTGATATGAATGGGGTGCTTTTACATAGGCAGATAAAGCAAAAAGGATCGTTAACAGTGAGTCCCCTGGAAGTGTGGGCAAGTATTGGGTGATTTTGTGGCCAGGGCTTACAAAGTATTTGAAGGAAATATCTACATTGTTTGACATTGTCATCTAGAGCTCCATGAAGGAAGACAACTTAAGTGAGCTACTCCAATCGGTTAGAAGTGAATGTGTGAAGTTGTCAAAGCAAGCACCAACCCTTGTATTTCAATATGGACAAGGAAAGTGTAGAGCAACTCCCACAACCACTTCTTCCAAAAGGAGTTACACAAAGCCCGTTTTCCTGAAATGTTTTGATGACATTGATTGGCCGTGCACTTCAGTTCAACAATGACACTACTTGTGGATGATAGCATGGAGAATATGCAAATAAACCCACCCAATACCTTTATATGCCCAAACCCATTTGAGGGAAACCCCATGGACATGGTCCTCCTAAAGCACATGCTTCCTACTTGAATGAGGTAGTGTGCTTCCATGGTTAAGTCCTAGACTTTGTTAGGGATCACCAATTCCACCTCCAACAATGGAACTTAATTTATATTTGATGTGCATAATAAGTATTTACTTTCAAAATTATCTGATTGTGTTTATTTACAAGCGCAATGAAATGAGGATAATAGGGAAGAGGAGAAAGAGAGGAATATGCAAGTGAAGGAGATTGTGTATAGGTATTCGCTCAATTGCAATACTACAAGATGTGTAAATAAAGCATGTGCAAAATATCTAGGGAAGGGTGGAGTGTAGATGCATGCATGCATGTGAATGTATATGTGCACACCGGATTGGGTAACAATGAGGTAATATTGTTGTCTCGATATTAACCATTCAAACAATGTGAAAAAGAATAGATATCGCACGGTATTGCAATAAGTGTAACAAATTGTTTTATGTCCTATCTTCTTGTAATAAGTTCACACAATAATGTTCAATTGAAAGTAGCAAAAACATGTGCATTGTAGTTTTGCTTATGTATACACAATGGAAGTGATATATCAGGATGTAATATATGATCATGCACATAAAAGTGAGAGGTACATGAATGTATATATGCACGTGGGAGTAACAATGTGACATTCTTTTCATCCTAGTATTAAAAACTAAAAGTCTCTAAGACAATGGACCTCATGCAAACCCTCAATCCTTGCAAAAATAAGAGAGGCGTGAAAAACAAATGGATGACCCTTGCAAAATTAAGAGATGGAGAGAGAGAGAGAGAGAGAGAGAGAGAGAAATTGCTAGTTTAGAGAGAGAGAGAGAGAGAGAGTGTGTGTGTGTGTGTGTGTGTGTGTGTGTGTGAGAGAGTGTGTGTGTGTGAGAGAGAGAGAGAGAGTGTGTGTGTGTGTGAGAGAGAGAGAGTGTGTGTGTGTGTGTGAGCGACACAAGGCGAGAGAGAGAGAGCAAGCGATAAAGAAGGTGAGTGTAAGAGAGGGAGAAAGCAAGAAGTTGCTAATTGAGAGAGAAAGAGAGAGAGGGAGAGAGAGAGAGAGAGAGAGAGAGAGAGAGAGAGATGGGGAGGAGAAAAAATAGAGAGAGAATAATTGGTGAAAGATGGGGAATATATGTATGTATGTATGTATGTATGTATGTACATGTATGTACACACACACACACACACACACATACACACTTGAGGTTATAAACATGGGAGGAGAAATATGAGAGGGGAAGGTGGTGGAGGTGGTAGTGACAACGGCGGTGGAGGTGGCCATAGAGGTGGTGGTGGTGGTGGTGGTGGTGGTGGCAGTTGGGGGGCATTAGTGATGCTTGATATGTACACAAGAGAAGAGGAGGAATAAGTGACTATGTGGAAAAAGAAATGGAGGTTGTCCAAAAAAACTTGCTCAAAAAGCTCGCTTCTAGCATGCACTCTAGTATCAAAGCCATGGTGAGCTCCATTTAGCTCCACACACTACTCTTCCAACTCCCCTCAACCTCAGTCCACTCAGTTTTAGTAGATGACTCATCTCCTCACTCTACTCTGCTTGGCCTCCATATCCAACAATACGTACCTTTCTTGGAGTGCTTAGATCTCTTCAACCATGTCATATCTCAATGAGCTTTCTTCTATGGACATCTTCTCTAGGTCAAGGCGCTCCCTCTTGTTACTTTGCATCGTAACATTGGCTTCTTTCTCAGCATTTCAATTTTTCATGCTCACTATCTAGATCTGCACTAGTATACTTCATGGGAGGAACCATATATAAAATCCATATGTTACTTATGACGAAGAAGGATGTTCTATCTTGATGGATTTGCAACCAGTTCTAGTCATGGCCTTAGGTAGGGGATGGGGGCAACGCATGGAAGAAAACCCACAAAACAAGAACCACTGACTTGTAAGTTTGACTTAATGAACACCTTGGACTTCATGAAAGAGAAGCTGCATGATGAACTTGGCATAAATCTAAAAGCCTCAACCCCCATACTAAAGAAGTCTACTAACTTTCAATGGCAACCTTGCCCTCCATTACCAATCCTATATCCACCTTCAGCACCTTCAATATCATTGCATAGGAAGCCCATCCAATATTGCAAACCTCCTCTAAAGTTAACAATTTCCTTGTATTGGGTAGCACATGCTCTCTTGAGGGTAATGCCTACATTTGGATTCTTTAAAAAAAACTACTCAAAGAGCTTTTGGAAGCCCCTAACATTGGAAGTGGACCAAAGTCCTATTGAGTTAGTTGAAATGGAGCTTCTATGTAGAGATGCAGGTTGAGAGAGAGAGAAGAGATAGAGACACACAATTTGTGGCACTGAAGAGTGTACCTCAATAATGATTTTAGATAAGTGTATGTACTATGTAGAGCCTGGCCCTTACGAGCAGACATGGGCACTACCCTTTATCCCAACAACCTCCCCCATAAAGGCAATATGCCTAGCTAAGTCTAAGTATGTACAAGGCTAAAGAGACTATATCTATCCAATACCCATCATCTGATGGCAATGGGAAAACCTCTCTACTCTGCTAGAAGACCCTTCATGAGAAGGTATGCAGAGTTATCATTAGTGTACACCTTGACCAGCTCAATGCTCTTGCTGTCAAGTACTTCTTTGATGAAATGATACTTCACCTATATGTGTTTTGTCTTTGCATGAAAGACAGGGTTCTTTGCTAACATAATAGCACTTTGACTATCACAATGGAGAACATGAACCTCAGTAATCCCAAGCTCAGCAACCAAACATGATAGCCATAAGGCCTCTTTGCATGCCTTAGTGGGGCAGCCACATACTTTGCCTCCGTAGGTAGTATACAATGCAACACACTTCTACAGTCTAGATATCCAAGAGACAAATCCCCCTGTGAAGTTAAACACATATCCTGTAGTGGACTTCCTGCAGTCTGCATGTCCAGCATAGTCTACATCCATAAAGCCAATGACAGATGTCTTCTGCTTACCAAAGCAAATGCACAAATCCTTTGTGCCCTTGAGGTATCTCATAATACCTTTCACTACTTCCCACTTGTAAGGGTTTTCCATGTACTTGCTAACCACTCCCACTGCAAAGGCAACGCCTAGATGTGTAGAAACCATAGCATACATCAAACTATCAGCGGCTAAAGCATACGGAATCTTGGTCATTTTAGCCTTTTCATCATCAGATGTAGGGCTATCCTCTGCATAGAGTTTCACATATGGAGGCAATGGAGCTCCAATTGCTTCCCCCCTCCATATTGAAACACTACAAAATCTTGGATACATACTCCTACTAAGATAGATACTCTAATGCAAAAGACACAGAAAGCACATGCACAAATTGTGAATCTAGAAAAAAGAGGCCTCTGCCATTGAACTCAAAACCGTAGACTATGACACTAAAGAGCATCCAATTGAGCAAATCATTACTAATTCCAAACTTAGGAAAATGCATATGTTGCATGTTGATGGACTAGTCAAGATGGATTATTATTGGATTTGGCTAGAATACTTGGAAGTTTTAGATTATGCACAAGTGGCCCTTAACCAAGCCAATTCAACAACATTATATGAAGTTAGAAAGACTTCTGAGTTGCAACACTAGGGAAAACATCCTCCTCCAACAAAGGTCATGATGGACTAATCAAGATGGACTATTATTGGATTTGGCTAGAATACTTGGAAGTTTTAGATTATGCACAAGTGGCCCTTAACCAAGTCAATTCAACAACATTATATGAAGTTGGAACAACTTCTGAGTTGCAACACTAGGGAAAACATCCTCCTCCAACAAAGGCCATGATTTTGACTCGAAATTGGAGCTCAACTCAGATAATCCCCCAAAAATCCATTATCTATTTAAGACACAACCTACGAGACAAAAGGTTAAAGGAGGAGAGGAAAAAGAAGGCAACAGACACCGATGTTGAAAAAATAAGAAAATTCATAGGACTTCCCTAAGTGATTCACTAAATTCAAAAGTAGTATTATTGGGATACAAATGTCAAGGACAAGCTAGTGAATCTATTGAGTGTCCAACGAAAGTCAAGGAGATCAACTTAGTTGATGAGGGCAATAATCCATAGACCTATCTTCACTACTAATGACCTCATTGAGGACTAGGAGACTATCTTGTGCATCTCTTATGGGAGTTCAAAGATATGTTCACCTAGTCACTCGAGGAGCTCAAGGGAATAGACCCTAGTATTGTAACCCATAACATTTCCATGGTGCCTAATGCAGTGCTAGCTAAGCAATGCCAAATGCAATGAGCCCAAAGCATACCAATCCAGTTAAGGAGGAAATTGATAAGCTCCTAAATATTAAGTTTATCTACAAAATCGAGCATAGAGACTAGGTTTTGCCCATTGTCGTTGTGTTGAAGAAAAACAGAAAAATTAGAGTGTGCATAAATTACAAGAAGCCATGAAAAGAGATAACTATCCATTGCCTAATACCAAGCACATGTTGATAAATTTGCAGGAAAGGAAGCATATAGCTTCCTCGATGGATTTTCAAGATATGATCACATGCAAGTTCATTTGAGCAACATGCACGAAATAGCTTTTACTATAGAATGGAGCGTGTTTGTGTATGTTGTAATGCCCTTCGACCTTATCAATGTACAAATCACTTTCAATGTGATTAATGTCTGAAATTTTCAAAGACATGATCCATAAATGGTTAGAAGTGTTTGTAGATGACCACTATGTACACACCAACTAAATAGATCATCTCAAAAAACTACAAGCAGTATTTGAACTATGTAGGCAATATAGTATTTCCTTGAACCCCTTGAAGTGCCAATTCTAGGTGAAACATGGATGCATAATGGGGTAGTGGTCTCAGATAACAATATTGCCATAGACTTTTTGAAAAGCAAAGTTATTATCGAATTGCCATCACCAATAAACTACAAGGGAGTTTAATGCTTCCTTGGCCACACAGGTATTACCAACAATTTGTGCTAAAATACACACTCATCACTCAACTTCTATACAAGTATTGATTGTTTTTTAATGGACTGAAGAGTGTCAACATGCCTATGAAATAATGAAAAAGGCGGCTCTAACCATGGCACCAATTTTACAAGCCCTGAATTTGAACATTACCTTCCATGTGCATATTGACACCTCGAAGTTTGCCATGGGACCAATGTTGTGCCAACCTGGATAATATAGACTAGATTACCTAGTGAGCTTTGCCAGTTTCCAATTCACGAACACTAAATTAATGATGGTGTTTGGCATAAAGAAGTTTTGGCATTATTTGCTAGCAATGCCCTTCACCTTTTTCGTAGACCACCAAAATATACTATATCTTATTAATAAGGCATGCAGTACAGATCAGATAGCACGTCAATGGTTGCCATTTTTACTTGAGTTTGACTTCTCAATTGTGGTGCAAAAGGAAAAGAGGCATTACATGGCTGATCATTTGTCCCATATACCTTATGGAGAGCTAGCAGACAACAGCATTGCAAATGACCCATCGGATGCACATTTGTTCAGCATGTCTAAGATAAAATATCTCTTTAAAGTTGGCCTCACATACCACTAGATTGATGACATTGTTGAGGTGTTAGAAAATGGAATACCTAGTAGACTAATAGAAATACCCAAATTCACCAAATCATAATCAAAATGCAACCCTATCAATGAGCTGATGGTTAGATAGTTGTATCAGTTATAATGCCAAGATGGCCTCCTAAGGCATTATGTCTATGAGCATGAGATGTATGAAATTTTGTCTTAAGCACATGCACAAATGGTAGGGGATTACTTTGATAGAGATTCCATAGCAAAAAATCTTGCGATCTCAATTGTGGTGGCCTACACTATTCCACAATGCTACAAGATTCATCAACCATTGCGACGAATGCCAACGCACAAAAGTTCCAGTCAAGGAGGACAAGATGGGGCTAACAGTAATGATCATATGACAACCCATTGAAAAGTGGGGGATAGACTTTATAGGAACTATAAGCCCCACAATTCAATATTCTCAAGCAGATACATCATCATTGCCCCATTGATATTGTGGACCTATAAGTTCTTATGGGAGTAGGTAATATCACTGTTCAGTTGCCCCATTGAGATTGTGAGAGATCAAGGTATTCATTTCATTAATGAAGTGATTTCAAACTTGTTGTCCACATTCATGATCATACACCAAAAATCCTCCCTGTATTTGTAATACTTCCACGCAATTAAAAATTAGTTGGTTAGTTCAAAAGTTAGTTAGTCAATTAATAAGTTAGTAAGGTTACTAACTAAAGACTAAGTAAAAACTAACTAACATTATATAACTAACCATTTTAAATTAATTAAAAATATAAAAAACCAAGAGTTGTAATCTGACATTTTTATCAGATTGACAAGGATTGTAGCCACCCTTCACGGAAGTTACAACATGAACGAGAGTTATGAGCCATATTAATCACTAGTGTTGATGTGTATAGTATGGATGGTCCAAAAATATTTGATATTTGGATAAGACTAGCATATTTTAGATATTTTAGATATTAATTATTGCAAATATCCTAAAAAGCTATGGAGATTTCTAGAATAGGATGTCATGTAAAAAAATCAAGTGGTTCTTTCAACTTGTTTTGGAGATTTAATACAAAAAAAGAATGATTGAAGAAATCGCATGCACCACAATCGCAGTTTACAGGCAGTAAACAGCATTTTGAATAGGGAAAAGGAGTGATTTCGAAGATTTCTAACAAAGTGTCTTGGAGTTTTATCCCCCTTTCGAAACCAACAAAACTATCAAAATTGTGATTTGAGCATCATATTGCTGATTTTTCCAAGATCCTTTCCATAAAGAGCTCTTCTTCTCATCCACAACCATTCTTCTCTTATTTAGCTATAAATATGAGGCATGGGGAGCAATTAGAAAGGCACAAGGAGACCCCGAGAGGATGCAAGAGAGAGGTTAGAGAGAGGAAGGTAGAGGGATACCCCTCCAAGAGATTGCGAGAAGGAACTTGAGAGAGCGAGAGAGAGAGAGAGAGGGGTTATCCCAAGAGGCTGCGAGGGAGAGAGTTAGTGCAATTCCCCCTATCTCGGTCTTCGACTAAGCCATCTTCTCTTACGCTCTCCCATCTCAAATTCATTCCTCCTTCTTTATCTCTTGAATCCACTTGCGGATGATGGACCCCAAGTGAAGAATGTCACGTGCGGGTGGCAATCCCATAACCAGCAACAAAGCTTCGGGCGAGGGTATCACTGTCAATACAACTACGGTACTGGATATAAGTAATGCATTTCCAAATTGTTAGATGCTTGCTTTGATTCATGAGATATATTAGGTCTTGTCCTATGCCGCATGAGAATAGATCATTGAAAGGGATAAATTTCATTGTTATAATTGTAGGATGCATATTCAAGTATAAGAGTTAAAACTATGAAAAAGAAAATTACACTCGTCCATGTATGATGAACGCATCTACACCTAAGTGGCGAATGCACATGTTATCGCGTCTATTCTTGCATTGTTTGGAAAAATGCAATTGGTTTTGTTGGTTGATCTAACAACATCCTAAATGCTTTTACATTCATGTGATTGCTGGATTGTCGTTGTGATGATTATTCCAAATGCTTGTGATTGATGGTAAATTCATGGTGGGGGTCTGTGATGACAAATTGCCATGAGAATAAAGGAATGTTTTCTTGGAAGATGATATTAGGGCTGACTGCCTTGACTATGCTTGCTTCTTAAATGAATTAATTAAGGAAAGGTTCTTTGCATGGGTGAATCACCTCCATGATCACACTGTGGATAAACCCGAAAAGGACACTGCTCGATTCATGGGCTGAAGGTCGAGTGGTGAAAAGGCCAACCATGGGAATGATGTTTCACTCCTAGGCAACTTGTGGGTCAGGGAGGCTCTTGACATCCCCTAGCTAAGATCGAGAATGGAGTTGAAGACCTCCGTGGCCCAACATCTGTGCACGTTGGAAGATCTTATGCTAGATAAAGGATGAAATTTGTGGTGCCATGTGATTTGGACCAGTTACTTTCTGCAAGGAAAAAGGGACATATAATTTCTACTGTATGGGCAGGAGATAAAAATTAACTTGAAGGTAAGTCAAAGAATTTGTTCAAACTTGTTTGTCAAAAGGACTGCTTGCTCTGTATTCGTGTCTATCCTATAAATTACACGAACAAACCCTATTCCCTAAAAGGCTTAATTAAGGAAGCTGATTTTAAACCACACATGATTGTGGTAGGACCTAATTAAATAACTAAAGAATGCCTATTGAGGGAAGCGGATGGGTGGAACCCCTAACGGGTCTGCCTTATGGTAGGGTGGTCCCAGAGAACTGGAAGGCTTCTCACAAGGTTTTCTTAGAAATTGTTAGGTTAGAACCTTGATTCATGCTATTTTAGGGGACAAAAATGGGACTATGCCCCTATGGGTAGAGAGGTTAAGCGACGCATTCCTCTTGTTTCCCATTCTCTTTGAACCAAGTGTGGCATGGATCTGCTTCGGCTTAGGTATCTCTATGTAAAGTAGAATATCCAAGACCCGACACTAAAATGCTGACAGGAGACCTTGACCACTAGGAACCCAAACTTCAGGTCAATCCCAGTGGGTTTGCCCATGAATGTTTTGTTGTGAGGCAACTCAAGAAACCCTAGGTGGCAAACCCCATAACATCATCGCTTAGACTCGTCTCTTAATGGACTACTTAAAACGTGCCTGGAATAGCCAATAGGCGGGCTCATTACAGTTGGTATCAGAGTGAAACTTCGTAATGATATGTGATTGATTAATGTATAGTTCATAGATATATCCTAAATAGAATAACCTAAGTGGTATAACTTAATTGTCAAGCATCTTCTGCACCCACGAATGTTGACATCCAAGAGAAGAAATTCCTTCTCAAGCAGATTAAGGCACCCGAGTTTGGTGGAAAAGGAATAGACATCGCAACGGAGGTGGAGATATGGATTGTGTCGATGAATGATTATTTCTCTACTGCGGGAATTGCTTTTTCCAATCAAGCAATGATAGCCAAACTTAAGTTAATTGGCAAGGCTCGAATATGGTGGAAGCAATGATGCAAAGATCAAGGTGTTTCTGAAGCCGCTATCACTTGGGTTTAGCTAGAAGATGTTGTATGTGCATGATACCTTCCGCCAACCTACCAGACTTTGAAGATGAATGAATTCTTCAAGTTAAAGCAGCTGGAATCAACCTTGGAAGCTTACTACTCAAAGTTTGTATCCCTACTAAAATATGCACCACCTATGGTATATTGTGCAGCAAGTATCCAAGTTTTGCCATGGCTTGAACACTCCTCTGAACCATCGTCTTGACACAATGCATCCAACAGACTTGCAAGATGCATTATTTCAAGCAAAGCCAATCATCCAAGAACTTAAATCGGCCAATTGTGACAAGATGATTTTTGAGATCAGGACAAGAGATGCCACACATGTGAAGAGGTAGGGCACATCCGTAAGAGATGTCCCAACCGTCAATGCTTCCACTGCAATGAGCTAGGGCACATCCAAGCAAACTACCTTAACTTAAGCCCAGAAGATATTGAGCCTCCAAGAAAACGAAGCTACACAAGTGCAATCTTTGGATATATAGAGGGATCAGATGAAGAAGAAGACCTAGAACCCACTATAACCCTTCAGGATGATTAGAAACCCTAGATATCTTTCTAAAATGTAATACGTTTGATATTGAGAATACCCCAATAAATCCTACTCGTATACCTAGAGTTAAGTTGCAGAATATGAGTTGCACTGGTTTTGAAGCCAAGTACTTGTGTGACTAGAGTAGCGCAACAAATGTGTGGTAGGTCCTAACCCACAGGTCCTAGAGCCCAATAATAAATATCTTATCCCAAGGATAGACGAGTTACTTGATCGATTGCAAGGAGCAAAAATCTTCTCCAAAATTGATTTGAGGCCAGGGTACTACCAAATCCGTGTCTTTAAAAAGCTAAGTCCAAGGTATTGCGGACCCTACAGGATCCTCAAGTGCCTAGAGCCCGATGCCTACAAACTTCAACTCCTTGAAAATGTAAAACTTCACAACGTATTTCATGTTAGTCTACTAAGAAATATGTGTCCAATCCTAACGGTACTGAGTGATCAACAAATTGTAATGCCTAGCCAAGGAGTCCTTGAGCTACAGGCAAATAAAATCCTAGATACTAGGGAGAGATAATTGAGAAGTAGAACTCTTAGGAAATATCTCATCCAATGGAGAGACCACCTCGAAGAAGATGCTACATGGATAGATGAGAATGCTCTTCATCAACAATACCCACGGTCTCTCTCGAGATGAGGACATCTTGATTTCTCCAAGGGGAGGAGGATGTAATACTTTCACGCAATTAAAAATTAGTTGGTTAGTTCGAAAGTTAGTCAATTAATAAGTTAGTAAGGTTACTAACTAAAGATTAACTAAAGTAAAAACTAACTAACATTAATAACTAACAATTTTTATTTAATTAAAATATAAAAAACCAAGAGTCGTAATCTGACATTTTTCTCGAATTAACAAGGACTGTAGTCACCTTCATGGAGTTACAGCATGAATGAGAGATATGAGCTATATTAATCACTAGTGTTAACGTGTATAGTATGGATGGTCCAAAAATATTAGATTTTTGAACAAAAGTAGCATATTTTAGATATTTTAGATATTACTTATTGTAAATATCCTAAAAAGCTATAGAGATTTCTAGAACAAGATGTCATGTAAGAAAAGCAAGTGGTTTTTTCAGCTTATTTTGGAGATTTAATACAAAAAAATGATTGGCGAAATCACTCACACCGTGATCACAGTTTACAAGCAGTAAACAGCACTTCGAATAGGGAGAAAAAGAAGGAGTGATCTGAAAGATTTCTAATAAAGTGCCTTGGAGTTTTACCCCCTTTCAAAACCAACAAAACTATCAGAATTGTGATTTAAGCATCAAATTGTGATTTGAGCATCAAATTGCTGATTTTTCCAAATTCCCTCCATAAAGAACTCTTCTTCTCAACCACAACCATTATTCTCTTGTTTAGCTATAAATATGAGGCATGGGGAGCAGTTAGAAAGGCACAAAAATTCCCTGAGAGGTTGTAAGAGAGAGGTAGAGAGAGGAAGGTAGAGGGATACCCCTCCAAGAGATTGTGAAAAGGAGCTTGAGAGAGAGAGAGAGAGAGAGAGAGAGAGAGAGAGGAATTATCCCAAGAGGCTGCAAGGGAGAGAGTTAGCGCAATTCCCCCTATCTCAGTCTTCGACTAAGCCATCTTCTCTTATGCTCTCCCATCTTAAATTCATTCCTCCTTTATCTCTCGAATCCACTTGTGGACGATGGCCCCCAAGTGAATAATGTTGTGTACGGGTGGCAATCCCACAACCAGCAATGAAGCTTCGGGTGAGGGTATCACTGTCAATACAACTATGGTACTGGATATAAGTAATGCATTTCCAAATTGTTAGATGCTTGCTTTGATTCCCGCATGAGATATATTAGGTCCCGTACTATGCCGCATGAGAATAGATCATTGAAAGGGATAAATTTCATATTTATAATTGTAGGATGCATATTCAAGTGTAAGAGTTAAAATTATGAAAATGCAAATTGCACTCGTCCATGTATGATAAATGCATCTACACCTAAGTGGCGGATGCACATGTTATTGTGTCTATTCTTGCATTGTTTGAAAAAATGCAATTGGTTTTGTTGGTTGATCTAACAACATCCTAAATGCTTTTACATTCATGTGATTGTTGGATTGTCGTTTTGATGATTATTCCAAATGCTTGTGATTGATGGTAAGTTCATGGCGGGGGTCTGTGATGACAAATTGCCATGAGGATAAATGAATGTTTTCTTGGAATATGATATTAGGCCTAACTACCTTGATTGTGCTTGCTTATTAAATGAATTAATTAAGGAAAGGTTCTTTGAATGGGTGGATCACCTCCATGGTCATATCGTGGATAAACGCGAAAAGGACACTGCTCGATTCATGGGCCGAAGGTCGAGTGGTGAAAAGGCCAACCATGGGAATGATGTTTCACTCCTAGGTAACTTGCGGGTCAGGGAGGCTCTAGACACTCCCTAGCTAGACCAGAATGGAGTTGAAGACATCCGTGGCCCAACGTCTATGCACATTGGAAGATTCTAATCTAAATAAAGGATGAAATTTGTGATGCCATGTGATATGGACCAGTTTTACTTCTGCAGGACAGAAGGGACATATAATTTCTCCTGTATGGACAGAAGAGACAAAAATTAACTGGAAGATAAGTTAAAGAATTTGTTTGAACTTGTTTTTCAAAAGGACTGCTTGCTCTATATTCATGTCTATCCTATAAATTACGCAAACGAACCATGTTCCCTAAAACGCTTAATTAAGGAAGTTGATTTTAAATGTCACATATAATTGTGATAGGACCTAATTAAATAACTAAAGAACACCTATTGAGGGAAGCGGGTGGACGGAACCCCTGATGGGTCCGCCTTATGGTAGGGTGGTCCTAGAGAACTAGGAGGCTTCTCACAAGGTTTTCTTAGAAATTGTTAGGTTGGAACCCTGATTCGTGCCATTTTAGGGGACCGAAATGGCACTATGCCCTATGGGTAGAGAGGTTGAGCGACACATCCCTCTCGTTTCCCATTCTCTTTGAACCAAGTGCGGCATGGATCTGCTTCAACTTGGGTATCTCTACATAAAGTAAGATATCCAAGACCCGACATTAGAATGCTGTCAGGAAGCCTTGACCATTAGGGACCCAAACTTCAGGTTGATCCAAATGGGTTCGTCGGCCATGAATGTTCCGTTGCAAGGCAGACTCGAGAAACCCTAGGCCAGCAAACCCCATAAGATCGTCACTTAGATTCAACCACTAAAAATGCGCCTAGACAGCCAATATGCAGGCACGTTACAATATTACCTACAAAAGCAAACGATCAAGCTAAAGCTACAAACAAAATCTTGATTAATGTCCTAACCAAATCCATCTCCACCTTTTAAAAAAATTTGGGACAACAAGTTGATGGTAGCACTTTGGTCCTATTGCATAGCCTACGAGATTGCAAACTCCCTTTAAATTGACTTATGGTACCAATGCAATTATGCCAATCAAATTCTTTGTCACAAGCTTGAGAGTGGCAATGCAAGAGCAGTGGAAAAGCAAAAAGGCTTGGACTAGCCACTTAACAAAATGTGAATGATTATCAAAAACCTGTTTACTAGCACCACATGCTCTTATCTGTGAAAAAGCATGGAGGAAGTCCTGTTTTTGAAAAACATGTTAAACAACAAGATTTTGGGAAAGTCAACCTTGTGTTGCTCTACTCTATTCGAGGACATAAGTAGAAAATGAAATTATGAGCCCTAGGCCCCTTTTGAGTGTGTACAATAAGCCTGTAATGTCAAGATTGTAACATTGGATTGTGAAGCATACACTTCTTCAACACAAGCTGAGTCAAAAAACATTATCCACCTACACACCCTCTGCATTAAGCTCTAATGGCACTACCACCCATTGCTATATAGACAATAAGAATCATCAAAATCAACCCTAAGTATGGAAGCCACATATTTGTGACTTACTTGAGTATCACCCTAACTACAAGGATATCTCACCGTCATTGCCTTGATTGATGAAAGTATTGATTGTAACATCCTATCATATAATGACTAGATAGGAATTGGGCAACTACCACTCATGCTGCCAATGATAGTAAAAGCAAATCCATATGGGGGATCTCCTTATACATTATTCAAGAAATGTCAAATCACCTTGACCCTCGAAACTAAAGGTCTACCCGCCATCTTCTACATACTACCTTACACTAAAGAAGTTGGTAATGAGGTACTATTGGAACACCCATTTAAATAACTCGCTAAGTGTATAGTTGACCTTGAGCTACAAGATATTCATTTGGAGTTACCCACCAATGTCAAGAGGATCACCACAACTTTTAGCAAGGGTACAAATGCCTCTATGTAGAAGGCACCAACATCAGGAGGATCATCACAACTTTCAGCATGGGTACTAATGCCTCAATGGAGAAGGCAGTACCACCAACATTCCCCACACACCCCAATTCAACCATTAAAAAGAGCAATGATGCTCTCATCAATGAATTGCTCAAAGCTCAAGCAAACCATGATAGACCAACCAATCATGTACATCCATCCAATATGAACCATCAAGAGTGGGTGCTGACACATAGGCAAAGGCAATGTGCTCAGTCACATGTGTATCCCTAACGAATACCAACCTTTAATCAAGTATTGTGGTGATAGAAACATTATATCCCAAATCCAACTTACTGGGTTCCTAAATCTTTGCTCAGAGCATAAGGCTACTACGCTAGCAACAAGCTCATCTAGTTGTGTTGAAGCTCATGCATAAGGTTACTCCAATATCCTCATACATAAAATCATGGGATGTCAAACCCGCACAACCAAGGAAACAAGCACCATGACCACTTCTACCCAATCATGGCCCTCAACAAGCCTACAAAATGAGAGAACCATGGGCACCACTAGTCAATCCTATAAAGAGCCCAACTCTTGCACACTGATAACTAACTTGCAAAGAATCACAGTCCAATGAGTTGATGGAACCACATAGACTAATTGTCCCTACTTATGAAGAAACATCAAAGACTCCTAGAATTGTATCCCAATCTTGTCCACAAGACCAATTCCAACTAATGGATGCCAAACCCCCATTTGAACCTAAGAGCACCCTGAATATATCTACAACATGCCAAGGTCAATCATTCGCATAGCTTGATCAAACCAGCCACACCAAAACCTAGATGTCCCTCTCGGCCTCAAACCTTCTTATAAGATGCAATCTCTCTTTGAACTAGCTACTAGCATGGTTGTGGATACTGATGACAACATAGTCACATGTATTTGATGGCTAGATAACACATTTACTCTATTCACCAGCTACAAATGACTTGACCTAGGCCTCCTTAATGAAAATATTGTAGATGATGTGAGGTCTCTACCATGCTCATGGGAGGAATATGAACTCATCTTCAAAAGGCCGCTTCAATTACCAAGGAGCTTATTGCAACTCAGGTTTCACGAAAACAGACCCTGAATTAATCACCTCCTTCAAACAAAGCTATATTGAGATCACCCCCGATGAACTAGCCAATCTAAATCAACTTGCATAGTCTAACTCCTCGTTCTTGTAGCATTGGTTTACTAAATGAGTGCAATGGAAAAGAGAGCGATGTCAGATCATGACCAACACATAGCAACAATGTGCCTTTAAGACGTCAAAGTATGATCTTACTTAAGTTTTTTCCACATTGTCTTTTATGCTTGTTCTAACAAGTAAATGTAATGTACATTATTTTTTATGCTTGCTCTAATAGGTAAATGTAATGTACATTAGAAGATAATGTGATGCTGCATCCATACATAGATCGAGTCCTTAGCAAGGAAGAGCTTCATATTACTATGCATCCATACATAGATTGAGTCCTTAGAAAGAAAGAGCTTCATATTGCTAGTTGAATTGGTTCATGCAACCTCCTCACTAATGTCCTGACTTACATTACCCGTATCAATATTCATCCATAAGATATGGACCATTATGCTACCATGGAATACAATCCACACTTCTACGAGACGAGTGGTGGTTGCAAACATAGTTAAACTCTCCTTGTATTATATAAGCCAATCAGCTAGAACCTCAAAATCAAATCCTGGCCATGGTCCCTTGCATAATCCTAGAAGTATTGCAATCCACTGGAAGGAGGAGGGATTAGCATAAACTCTACACAAGTTTGTAAATTAAGCATTTTTTAAATTCATTTTTTGACTTTCTTGATATGCAAAGATTTCCTTGTGTAAGATGCAAAGCTTTAAGGAAAAAAATTCAAATTTCTTTGTGTTTATGTGAGGTGTGAAGCTTTAACTTTTCTTGCCAAGTTGTGCATATATGTTTCATTCTTATCAAATTTAGTACTTCAAGAAAATTCACCACAGGATGTTGTTAGAATTTGAGTACAGCAAGACAAGGAGACAAAGCTACACGCGAAAGGATGACCAAGTCCCAAACACCATTTTCTAAAGGAGGACCGACAAAAAGCTCAATAAAAAAGTTAAAGGATATTGCCACTTGTGGTACAAATAGATCCACAACCTAAAAGAAGTGGGTGCCAAATATCCAAATACCAGAGAATTAGTAGACTAGTGTGAATTACACAAGTTCATGGAGAAATTTGAAAGGGAAATAAATTATGAAGAGTGCAGAGAATTTCTCACAACCTACGATCTTGACAGGCATAGTGGATCGATCATAGTGAGTGACAACTATGGATAGGAACACGTGAAGATTCCTCTTAACCCAATGGTGGTGCACAAAGCTTTGGGCCTACCAGATAAGTAGAAGAAGCAACCAAAGAGAGATTTCTATGCAATGCTAGGGATGGACAAGCATAAGGTATTCAAACCAATGATGGCATTAGCTTAGAGGACATCCCAGATCCCTTAGTTAAATTCTTGAGCTCTAGTGCACAAGAGTCCAAAAACTCAGAACCATGTGAATAGCAAGCAGAGAGGCAAAAAGGAAGGAGGTAGCAATTAAGGCCACTCTATGGGATTTGATGGGGTACTGACAACCATTATACAATAAGTCACCAAGGAATCACATCCATGAGCAAAACCTCAAGGCATAGCAATACAAGAGGTGTCATCCATGTGCATTGAAAATCTAGAGCATGGACCCTCAAGGGAGAAAGAGGAACAAGAAATCAAAAGATTGCAACAAAGGTAGAGGAGATTGTGAGAAGGCTCACTGCCACATGATAGAAGCTCTAGACCAAGAAAGAACCTAGTAAAAGAGCTACAATTGAAGCCCCCATAGCAAGCCTAGTTGGTGAATAGGAAGCAAATCAACTAGGTTCCATAATGGTAGATCATTCAAGCCATGGCACAAGAGTGACTAGCTGAGTTGAGGTGCAAGAGGTTCCAAGATTCACAATACAAGAGGCTAGAAACCCAGTAGCAACAATAGAAGCCACAATCCATATCCAACAGAAGAAAACAAAGGGGAAATTCATCATAAAATTGTCAACCAAACAAGAGAAGGCATGACTACAAAGGAGAAAGTACTTGAAAAAGTAAAAAAAGCCTCCAAAAGGGAGAAATAAGAATGAAGGCAAAAACAACAAGAGGAGGAGGAGCACCTTAAAAAGTAAGAGCAAGAAGACATAGCCCTAGTGATTAGAAGATCAATAAAGCAACTCTCAAGAGTAGAAGAGCTAGTTGTAATTGGCCTCAACTTGGGAAGGTCTTTAGAGATAGGCACCACTGCAGCAAGTCTTACAACTAGGCCACCAATCATCATGGGCAAAGATAAGGCTCCACTAGAAATGCCTTCTCCTTCACTTGTAGCTGCAACATCACCCATCCTAGCCCCCACAACAAACAATTCAACTAGAAGTAGATTAGAGAGCATGGCCTATTTTCTTGCTACACAAGTTTCCACTCTCTCATTGTTGGCGAGATTGGAAGAAGCCATAGTATTGATGTCAAATGGTTGGCAGTTGCAAATACAAAGTCTAGTCAAAAAGTGCCTCAAATGCCAAGAGTGGAAGCATCCTCAACTTCCTTGGCCCATGACCACCCAAAGCCTAGCACCAAGTTTTGAAGAGCTATTAAAAAAGCTCAAGGAACAAAGGGATAAGCTGGATGAGGAGAGGAAGTCACCCTTAATAGCTTTAGAGAAGCAAAAGAGAGCCCATGTAACATACTAACAATAGAAAATGAGAGATATTTTTAGTTTAAAGAGAGAATTGGCTATGATTGGGGAAGACAATGAAAAGGAAAAAGGATATAAAGAGATGCAAGAACAATGTGAAGTAGAAAGAGAAAATCATGTGCAAATTGAAGGCTAGTATGCCCAAGCCATGAAAGACAAAGTTAAGTTAAAAGCAGAAATAGAGGGGATAAAGCAATCCAGGAACAACAAATAAGGGAGATAGAGAATGCAAAGCGAGCCAATGAGGAGGGCTAACAAAAGATCATGCAACAAGTGGAGTTGGAAAATGAAATAGAAAAATCCACACATAACTATGCCCAACTCCAAAAGCAACTAGACTATGAAGTACAACAAAGGAACATCCTCGCCCAAACATGGCAAGAACAGCAAACCATGTTGGAAATCCTTGCTAATTGGCAAAACCAAGGGCTAGAGATAGTAGAGGAAAAGGTGAGTCAATGGGAAGAAAAGAATGTGGATGCATTGCAAAACATGGCCACCAATTTAGCACAAGCAAAATGTGAAAGAAGTGTGGTAATGAAAAGAGCTAGGTCAATTGAAGCTATGATGTAAGTTCAGCAACAAGGCTTTACTAACACATTACTTGAGGTGTGGGAGCCATGCAAAGATGACACAATGGAAAACCTCAAGAAAAAGCTACAACTCATTAGGCAGGCACTCAAGCACAATCTAGAGGTGATGGTTCCCCAACAAGAGTATAGAATGACAAAGGAGGAACATGTGCAAAGGCTTAGGGAAATGGGGCTCTCCATGAAAGAGCTAAAGATGATTGGGATAGCTATCACTGCAAAACCTACCCAAACCATGGAAGCACCATTGTCATCACCCCTTGTACTTGAGGTAGATTGGAAATAGGAAGAATATGAGCAGCCAACATCCTCACAATGAGAAACTACCATTGAGAAAAGGGCAATTACCCCTATAGGAAATATTATGAAATACATGCAAAGAAGAAGAGAATGAGTGGAAAAAAGTAGAAGGAAGCTCACTACCATAGCTCAACTATTGCGAGACACAACCTTTCTATAGAAAGAGGAGTACTTATTGATCAATTGGGATAAAGAGCTCACCACTTGGGAACAAAGGAAGGCCTAGAAATCACCTATGCAATTTGCTTTTAACTTTTCACATAAGCTCAAAAAGGTTATGCCTTTGATAGTTGCGCAAAAGCTAATTCATGTGTCATTCAGGCTAGGGAAAAGGTGGTTGGAGTAAAAAATTAAAGACCCTAGATTATGGCAACGTAAATCAATAGATTTACTGGCATGACAAGGTATTTGAGGTGCCATAAATCATGAAGGGTTACAAGTCTCAGTCTACTAGGAGAAGAAATATATTGGATAACAACATGGAAGCATGGGTGGCCTTCTATGACTCACTACCATCAAATGAGGGAACCCCACTTACATTCCTTATCCTAGGTGACAGGGAGTTGATTAGGACTCTCCAAGGCATGGCAAGCATGATTTTCCTTTGATATACAATGTCAATATAGAAAGGCCAAAAGACAACCTCAAGTTTTGAGAGGACTTGATTCCTTCTTTCAAATGATTCGTGGAGGATTTCTCTTCTACCTAGACATGCCTTCATTACAAAGTACAATTACTTAAGATTTCTTCTCCAACTACTCAAGTAGAAGAAGGCACTGGAAAAGGAGGGTCTCCACCGATTGTTCTTTGAATGAATGCAAGAATAGAGAGATATGCCATGGTGAGATTTCTCCTTCATACTACACTCCTACCAGCATACTATTTTGAGCTACTAAAAGACATGAACATCAACTACTTCACTAGTTGTAGCCAGCCTTTTCTCCCAACAGCACCCATGGTAGCAAGGTCTTCATGAAAGACCTATATGATGACCAAAGCATGCCTAGAAAGATTGATATAGCCATTTTCTCAACCACAACCAAGGAATCAAAAACTGCCTAAATGAAGTCCTCCTCATTTACTTGTACACGTTGATTTCCAAAAAAATAAAAAATAACAAAAAATAAATTAAAAGTTAAAAAAGAGGGCCATACACAATCACAACACCTAGGGGACCATAGCCCCTGGCCCTTTCCCACTTTTCTTAACTCAGAGCACCTCAAGTTCAACATGGCACCTTGAGAATATTGATAGACCTATCTCCCTAAGTTTTGCACCATGCTTTCCCCTAACAGTAACTAGATCCTTGAGTGTGAGACAGCACTCCAAGGTTGCTTGGGGTTCAACCCAATTACACCCACACGAGCACGAAAGTCATAGCATAGTGAGATGATAGATCTCCCAATTACACCCACACGAGCACGAAAGTCATAGCATAGTGAGATGATAGACATCCCCCTAGGTAGTGCACATAGCCTTCTATGGTGAGAATACAATTTGAAGAGCAATTCGACAAAACTACCAACATTAGTAGCCCACATCATCTTGATCCTTCACTCTTCTACCTTGGTAGTGAGCCTATCCCTGAAGACTAATCAAAAGCTAATTCCATTCCCCCCAAGCATTGGCCTAAAGCACAAGGATACTACTAGTTACCCTCTACACCTCCAATCAATGTTCAGCGTGCATGGATTCCATCAAACCACAGACTGCCAATGCACCGACACAACTGACACAACTCTAGGAGGGAGGTAATGTTATCCCATCTGTGAAGGTATAACCAAGATTATGCAAGAGAAGGTAGAAGAAAAATGGAAAATTTACAAAGATGTAAGAGAATTGAAGAAAAAAGGATTAAAAAATGGCCTATAGCTTTTGAAACTAGTGAACTACTCAGAATTATTTTTGTTCAAGAGCATTAGACTCGCTCCTAAGCAAATTGTATCAAGTACTCTCTAACAAACTAGTTAGTAAATTGAAAAAAAGTAAATGGCATATGCTAGTGAGAGAATGTCAATCTAGACAAATGGAAAAGGAGCGTGCCCAAAATGTAAGGTCGTGTATAAAAACTAGAAACTGAATGGATAAGCTCATTCTTGTGATGTGCAATTTTTTGAGCTCTCTTCTTACTTCTTGTTTGCTTCTTGCTTGAGAGAGAGAGAGAGAGAGAGAGAGAGAGAGAGAGAGAGAGAGAGAGAGAGAGAGAGAGAGAGAGAGAGAGAGAGAGAGAGAGAGAAGAGAGGAAGAGAGGGACCGATTGGAGAAGCTCTTGTTTCCTTTTCTTTTTCTTCTTCTCTTACTTCTTCTTCCTTGTGGAGTTTGTGTAGCAATTGAGGCAAAGGAGGTGAGCTTTCTTGTGGCATGTTCCAAGGATTGTGGAGCCATGATGAGCCTTCCACAGATAGATTACAATGAGAAGATAAATTGGTGAATTCACTATACTTGTTTAGAGAGTTGTAGTGGCTAGGTAAGAGATAGCCATAACCGCATTGCTCAAAACACTTGAAGCAATAAGCGGTCCATAAGTTCGGTGGTCTAACTCATAAAAGTAACGACAAGCTCCCTCCTACTATGATATTAGGATATATACTAGTGATATTTCTCATTAAAACTAAGATGCTTGTGCACATAAAAGGGAGAAAGACAGGCCGTATGGTCACAAAGAGATTGGATGCCCAATGGTAATGGGGAAACTCTAACCCTAAAAATCATATACAATGGAGACAAAAAGTAATAAAACAAGCTATTCATATGTATGAAAACTTTGCATTCTATCTCTCTTGCTACTCTAATATCCAAGTATGTGAGAGTGAAGGACAGAGAGTGAGGAAGAGTGTGTGTGAAGTGAGGGATTTATAGACAATGAAGCTTAATCTATTATCTTCTTTTCTCTTCCTCTACATCTATTTGTGGTTAGTTGAGAGCTTAGGCTAGCATGCGTGATATTGAATCTGTGAGAGAGTGAGGAACATGCAACATGAAGCTCTTCTCCATCTCTTCCCCTCCTCTCATCCTCTCATTCATGTCCTCAATGAAGGGAGAAGCCTAAGTGGAAGCAAGAGAGGTGTGAGCTATGGTAGATGGAGTAAGAGAGTAAGAGAGTAAGAGAGTAAGAGAGTAAGAGAGTAAGATTGAAGATATGGAAACTCCAACAATCACAATGTGTGACTAACTTTCCCTTTATTCAAATGTCACTGAAAGAATAAAGAATGAAGTGATCATGATGGGCGCCTACTACTACCTACAATGTGTAGATGTGGATACTATCACTGTAATAACACACGAACGGCTAGGCACAAGCGCCTTTACCCCCAATAGCCTCCCACTTAAAGGTGAATGCGTCTCAAGTGAAGAGGGAATAAGAAAAAAATGACAAAATACAATGTGTACATAGAGTGCAACAGGATGAGGAGTAGAGGTCATCTCATCCAACGCCCATCAACTTCCTAAGGAAAGCAAAACACTCTACTAAGAGACTTTTCATAAGCAAGTCTATAGGATTTTGGTTAGCTAAGATCTTGACAAGGTCAATAGACTTTTCCTCAACAGCCTCTCCGATAAAGTGGTACCGCATCTCAATGTGCTTTGTCTTCGCATGGAAGACCAATTTCTTAGCTAAATGGATAGTACTCATAGAATCCGAATACAGTGTAGAGACCATGTCAATCATACCAAGGTCTACCACCAGTAGACGGCCTAACAAGAGAGCCTCCTTGCAAGCCTCAGTGGTGGCTACAACATACTCTGCCTCTGTAGTAGTAGAGAGGGCATTGCATTTTTGCACCCTAGACATCTAAGAAACAACATGCCCAGCAAAGGTAAACACATAACTAGAGGTGGATTTCCTACATGTCCTACATAATTAGAGTTAGTGTACCCCACAACTCATGTATTCTAGTCACCATAACATATACACATATCCGATGTGCCCTTCAAGTACCTCATGATACCCTTGATGACATCCTAATGCTGCTTTCCATGTGTAGCCAGATAGCATGCACAACTCCCACTACAAAATTTATGTCAATATGAGTGGCCATCATGGCATACATCAAACTGCCCACTACGGATGCATAAGGGATCTTGGCCATCTTAGCCTTTTGCTCATCAAACTGCAGACAATCAGCCTAGCTCACCTTCACATGAGAAGGCAAAGGATATCCAATATGCTTAACATCCTGCACATGAAAGTGCTCAAGGACCTTCTAGATATACTCCTTCTGTGACAAGTAAAAGAGCCCGCGAGAGTGGTCATGCATAGTGTGCATCCCAAGAATATGTGAGGCATGTTCCATGTCTTTTATCTCAAAGCTCTTCTTGAGCTAACTTTTTAGAGCATCCAATCCATTAGGAGCTCTCCCAACAATCAACATGTCATCCAAATAGAGTGCCAAAATCAAAAGGCTACCATCATGAGCCTTCTTTGTGTGTATAAATATGGATCCATATCACTACATGTATAGCCCTATGAATGCATAAAAGCATCAAACTTGTGGTACCATTTCCTAGATGCCTACTTAAGGCCATAAAGACTCTTTCTCAATCTACACACTAGGTGTTCCCTGTCTTTTTCCTCAAAGCCCTTAGGCTGCTACATATAAATCTTCTCATACAAGTCCCCATGTAAGAAAGTCGTCTTAATATCCATCTAATAAAGGTCTAGATCTAACTAAGCAACCAATGCTAGTACCAAGTGTAGGGTAGTCATCTTGACAATAGGAGAAAAGACTTTCTTAAAATCAACACCATGCTCCAATTTAAAACCCTTAGCAACCAATATGGCCTTATTTTCTAGCTTTGGACATCTAAGGATGCTCTTCAACTTGTACATCCACTTGCATGGCAACACATGCTTCCACCAGGAAAAGGAACCAACTCCCACATACAATTTTTCTATAAGGAGTTAGACTCTAATTGCATGGCCCTCTTCCAAGAGTGACTATCACCACAACGCATGGCCTTATCATAAGTGAGAGGCTCACTTGCATCTATTGCCATTACATAATCGATGGAGAGCTCGAACTGCTCACGACGATGTCTGGCTCTAGCAAAGCGTCTCAAGGTAAGCTAAGGAGCCTGCACATTCTTCATGGTTATGGCCCACTAGAGCATCAATTGGCTATTGCTGCTGCTGGTGGTTGTCTACTTGGTTGTTGTGCGGGAGCAAGAGGCTCCTCCTGAAATATAACCCTACACATCTCGACTATCCGCTCAGGTTGCTTATGCATCTAGGCAATAGGCCATCTCACCTACATTCCCATAACCAAGAAAGATGCATTTCACAGATGTAGGATCCAGCTTTGTGTACTTGTCCTTGGTTAAATGGCAAAAAGCCCCACAACCAAAGACATGCAAATGAGCATATGAGAGAGGTTTTCTATACCACACCTCCTCTGCAACCTGAAAATAAATAGTACTACAAGGAGATCGACTAATCAAGTGTATGATAGTAATCATTGCCTTAGTCCAAAACTGTTGTGGTAAGTTTGCCTGGCTAAAGCATACTATGGACCCTTTTGTATATTATTGTGTTCATATGCTCAGCCATACCATTCTCGGGTGGGGTGTATGGGGAGGTTAACTAACACTTAATACCCCTCTCATTGCAAAACTGCTCAAAGAATTTAGAGACATACTCACCCCTATTATCTGACCATAGGAAATTCAACCTATATCCAAATTGGTTCTCAACCAATGCAAGCCAATGTTGAAAGGTAACCAAAACATCAACTTTTAGCTCTATGGGATATGCCTAAACCTTACGTGAGTAATAATCAATGAATGTAACAAAGTACTTCATGCCTCCTAACAACTGACAAGGCATAGGTCCACAAACATCAGAATGAAAAAGAGCCGAAGGCTCACCCATGTACAAAGTGCCAGATTTCTTATGCATACTACGTGTCTACCTGCCATACAAACAATGATCACATGACTCGAAACACTTATAGTCAAGGGACAAAAGATACTACAAACAAGTAAGCATTTCCATTCCCTTTAGAAACATGTATCCAAGGCAATAATGCCAAAGAGATACATTTGGAACTGCAACCACAGACAAAACATGATCTACAGATCTAGATATAACCAAGGGATATAAAGTGCTAGACTTGGCACCACCACATGCCAGAACAAGGTTTCCATAGTTATCTTCGAAGAAGAATCCCCAACAGAAACAAAGTAACCCCCATCATCCAATGTGCTAATAGAGATAAGACTCTTCATGAGAGCTGGTAAATGTAAAAAATTATGCAAAGTAAACATACTGTTTGAATCAAACTGCAATCGAATATCACCAATACCAACTATCTACAATGCCAAGTCATTCCCCCAAACAGACAGATCCAGTCATACTATGATAGGAGTGGAACCACTCTCTATGAGGGGTCACATGAAGAGAAGCCCCCTAAATCCATCAACCAACACTGAGTAAAACCAAGCAAGGAATCAGTCAGTTGTGACTCATCCAAAGAAGAAGGTGCAAGTATGTAATCATCATCAAAGTCAGGTTGTTGCATACATTGATCTCTTTGATCTTAACACTGGACTTAGTAGGGATAATGTTGCAACCGTCCAACTTGTCTTACGCTTTCCCTTGTACTTGTCATTGCACATTTAATGGCAGTGCGACTTGATATGTCCTACTTTCCCATAATAATCTCATGTTAAATTGGACTTGCATCTATGGGAATTAATGTGAGACTGTCCATGGGCCTTAAAATGAGACTTTTGTGAGTCTCTACTACAATGGTCATTCCCGCTTTCACCATTATGGCAACCTCGGACAGTCAAAGCATGAGAAGTACAAAAGCATCCACATTCTTCCTATTTATCTCCTGTATCAAGAGTGCGCCACCCTCTATATCAAATAATTTCAGCCCATCCTCAAGCATATTTGCACACATAGCGATATGGAATGTGTCCCAAGACTCAGGCAGTGTGACCAACAAGAACAAAGGTGGAAGATTATTTTGAAAGTCAATACCCTCCGATGATAGCTAGCCAATGATAGCATGAAACTCGCTCAAATATTGAGAAACAGTGGTACCTTCCTTCATATAAAGTTCAATAAGCTACTTTAGTTAATACATTTGAAAATCAAGGCTTTGGTTATCACATAGATTACAGATTTTCTCCCAAAGATCCCATGTAGACTGCCCATTTGTGACAACATTATAATAGACATGCTTGTTGAGGGACAAGATAATTGTGGACTTGCAAAGCTCATCTAAGTCATCCCATACATCCTAATTTTGACCTTCACACGTAATGCTCTTGCATTTGATTAGCCTATAGTCTGAGATTTCTGCACTAAAACCTACCAAATTTGGGTCTTCCAATAGCCATACTTACTACCATCGAACTTTTCAATGTTGAAGATGGCACTGTCATTTGAATGATTAGCCATACTACAGGAAAAAGAGGCACACTAAAAACCAAATAGGTTGATGTAATACCTACAAATAGCCCCAAAACCACTGCCAAAACAAGCTAAAAATAAGAGGTATGCACCAAATAATGAGCTATCCACAAATTATGACCAAATAGTATCAAATGGAGGGGGCTACTCTCATATATAATACAACAATCTGCAATTACAACATGTTGAAAACGAGGCACATCAGTAAGAAATCAATGTCAAATAGGGGCAATCACTAATACAAAACAACCTGCAGTACACGAGCAGAAGGTGATGAAGCTCAAGCTCAACTGCAAATAAAATCCAAAGTTCAATGTAACATCTGAGTGTCAAGTAAGTGGCTCCCATTGGGACAAAAGTCAGATGCGAGACAAGCAAACAAAGCTCAAATCCTCACGTGAGTGGCATCCAAGCATCCAAGATGCATCAAGTAAAATAGCCATATGCATAATAGCCAATAAAAGCTTCAAGCATGTAAGGTCATAGACCTCTAAAGCATCCAATGAAGTAATTGAAAACCAATGTCAAATGTCCTAAGCTCAAATCAAATCTCAAATGCATTAAACATCATAATCAATCATAGAGCTTCAATGTCATGCACCAATACATCCTATAGAATGCCCAAATACATGAAACAGCATTAAACATAGACTATCCTTGTTAAAAGCTTGTTGTCCATTGTACGTATAGGTGTAAAATAACAATTAAGGCTGAGAAAAAGTGAGCTCAATTGAATCCCAAAAGCATTCCAAGAGCATGGTTAAGCATGTGGCATCAACCATAGACATCAATGTATCATCCCAAGTACTTGGGAAACATCAACAAACAATAGGCATATGCTTTCATTGATAAAATAACTTTTAGCCTACTTATTACAACAATAAAAATGACAATAAAACTGAGCCAAATATGGGCTCAAATCAGTCCAAAAGCATTCCAATACATTGGCCAAACATAAAGCGTTTAGCATCAAATGAGCATCGCGAGAGCATCACATAAGCTAAGAGCATGATGTTTTCCAGAAAAATAACATTCAGACATGTTATGATAACAATGATATTTAAGAGAAAACTGAGTTGAAAGAGTGCTCAAATCAGTCAAATAGTATCTCAAACCAATGACATATGATCCCCCAAGTATCCGGCAACAAAACATAGATATACGAGCATCCGGGGAAGCATATACGAGCTCCAAACATTGAAGATATGGATGTCTTTATTTTATGACAGCATGTTGCCCTATTTGCATAGTTAATAGGTGAAGCTCAATGACTCAAACCAATGCTCAATGTTAATGGTCTAATGCCAGGAGAAGTGGTAAACAATTCCAAATCCTTTATCTAATGTCGAGGAGTGGTTGAGCAAGCATAGGCGCTTGAAAATTGCCACAACTAAAAAAAAGTTTTGTATTTCCAGCCTTGAATACTGAGCTAAATACTCCCTAAAATCAGCTCAATGTAGGCTCAAGAATGCCTTGAGATAGCCGCAATTGGTCCTGAGATTTCCTAGAGCAATGAGAGCTCAATATGAACCTCAAGAGGTGGAGCTATGGCTACCAATGGTGAAACCTTGCTATAGGTAACTCAAATGAGTGTTGAAGCAATGTCTAATTGAGCTTAAGCTCACAGAGAATTAGGCTCTAGTACCAGTTGAAGGGAGAAGCCCAAGTGGAAGCAAGAGCAAGCAGAAGCAAGAGAGGTGTGAGCAATGGCGGATGAAGCAAGAGAGCAAGAGAGAGAGAGAGAGAGACTCAAGATGTGGGAACTCCAACAGTCACAATGTGTGACTGGCCTTCCCTTTATTCAAATGTCACTGAAAGAATAAAGAATGAAGCAATAGTGATGGACACCTACCGCTTGCAATGTGCAATGCGGGTATTGTCAGTGTAGTAATATATAGGTGGCTAGGCACAGGTGCCTTTACCCCCAACACTCAACTCCTCTTAGCATGTGGGTGACAACAGAAGTAAGGAGACAAGTGAATGAGTACATGGATCGTTGAGTGTAGCTTGCCAAGGTGAATGACTGCATCGTGGTGAGTATTAGCAAGCGTGTTCTCTATTTTATATCAAGTCATTTAGATTCACGTGAGCATGTGAGTAGGGTAGGTGAGAGATAGCCATGTGTTTCATGTGCCAAAATCCTTGAATCAATAAGGATGTGTCCAATGGTCTTGATATTGAGCTCTTAAAGCATAGCATTATGGTTCCATTGTGCTAGGGCAAAGGACACATTAGCCACATAGTCATTTACATGCTTTGGACAATGGAATAGGAGAGCTGCGCATGTACCAACTCCAAAACACATGTAAAAATGTAGATTTTGTTTTTGGTAGTGGAAATGAAACACCTTAATATTGCAATGGAATACATCTTTGTTATAGATTATCATGTTAAAACACATGAAATCAAAGCAAATGTATGGAATTTTGGGTTGAATACACAAAAAACAATGAAATGAGGCAGAATGAAGTAGATTTGATTTTCTTGTAAAAACATCTATGAGATCACCATGGAGAAGATTAGAATATATATATATATATATATATATATATATATAACTCTTGGAGGAGATGATGACAAATATATTGAATGTTCCATGAATACATTTCTCAACCACGCTTATTGCATTCAAAATCACTTATTGAGGTGGAAAGAGAGTTGATATCCCATGTGTATGAGCAACCATATAAGAAACTAGAAGGCATGGAGTGGGAGTTCAATGTGAGAATAAGGGGCTTAGCCCTTCCTTTTCCTACCCGATCATATTTGATACTCTTCTAAAGAAAAAATAAAAATAAAAATAAAAGAATAGAAAAGCATCATTTTGCTTTTGTGAAAAGGATTTGGGATCAGTCCCCCTTCAAGGCACCATCATAACCATCACCTTCTCTAATCACCACCTCTTCATCATGTGCTACCACCTTCATCTTCTTGTTAATGGACTACTATAGTTGATTATAGCAATATCTTCAAATCCCACATCCCACATCAGTTGTGGATAGCAATTGGATCATCAGTATGGTTGGTTTTTACCATCACCATCATTAGGATATATTGCCACAATCAAGTGATTTGATGTTTGCCAATTTTCCAACAATTAAGGGATATTGGATGTTGACAATATCATCACTTCAATAGTTTGTAAATAGCTCCACTTCCAATCACTGTGGGCATCAATATAGTATGTTTTGGAGGTAGGACTAATCAAGAACACTATCGAATACACCTTCAAAGGGCCTACTACGGAGCAAGCATCATCATCTAGGGCAACAACACAATATTTTATCATCCCCTTCTTCTCTTCTTACCCTACCCTATTCAATTCTATCCCCACCCATCTCTTACTCCACTCCACCATATCCACATCCCCTCTCGACTACCACATCCTCCCACCATCTCTTCCACTTACTATTAATAACCCTTTTTCTCTCTCTCCATATTCTCCCCATCTATCTTCTCTACCCCTCAACCCCCCAACCCACCATCGACCACCAGCTACCCACCACAAGAAGGGAAGATTTCTACCATTGAATCGCCAACAAAGGAGCAAAGTTGGTGAGCAACAGGAAGAGTCACCAAAGCAAGTATAAAAGGCATCTATAGAAGGAAGCCAAAGAGAAGCTACAACCATCACATCACCAATAAGGTAAAAAATTATTGTTGCATATCTCCAAGAATTGAGAATCATATGACTGTCATCATTGATTGATTAGGAGTGGTACATTAAAGAAAAGAGAGAGAGAGAGAGAGAGAGAGAGAGAGAGAGAGAGAGAGTGAGGGGCCACTTGACACCCTAGCTCTTCTAATTCCCACCTTGTTTGCAAAAGGGGAAGAGAGGGGAGATTAAAATGGATGAAGTGTGGCCGCTTAATGCATACAATTTTCTAACATATTAAATAAGTCAATTTTTCATTGGTTTGATGTTGTTGCTTTTAATTCTTGGCTTTTTTTGTCAATGCTCTTGTGCATTACACATATACATAGGAGCCTATTACATGACGCACTAGCCCCTCACAATGCACTCACTGCATTCTACCTTCTTGAACTAGAGTTACTGTAATTTTCATATCCCTACACAACAC
Organism: Lygodium microphyllum; assembly: GCF_053477565.2. Classification (NCBI taxonomy): domain Eukaryota; kingdom Viridiplantae; phylum Streptophyta; class Polypodiopsida; order Schizaeales; family Lygodiaceae; genus Lygodium; species Lygodium microphyllum. The sequence continues at coordinate 146,123,547 of NC_141138.1, read as the reverse complement.
TAACCCTTGTGCACAATGCATTGCACTAGCACACATATACATGCACACAACCTAGCACTTTTGCATGTCATAGTGCACTAACCATCCTAGTGTACCTTGTACTCATGCACTATGCTTGTGCACACCACCATACAATGGCCCCATCTTAGTGCACTATACCCTTGCACACACCTACACCCTAGTGTATGAACATCCACATTCTCTTTGCATATCATTGTGCGTGTAGCATTACACTTGGAAACATATATCCCACTATTAGGTTAACTCCACCACCATGCATTGTTGGCACTAATGCACATGCACTATGTACCACCATATGCTACACATGCACATGCAAACATCTCTATGCACGTAGATTATCTCATTGTATACTAGCATTGCCAAAAGATCATGAAGGAGGTGCAAGAACTAGAAAGCAAAGTGGAAGGAATAAGCAATTTAAAAAGAAATGCTATAACATGCAAGCTTCAGTAGTAGATATTAGAAGTTGACTAATGAGCATCATCGAGCAAATAAAAGCTAAATGAAATTCCATGAATGATCTAGCACATGTAGCTCCCACTTATGTTATGAGTGCTCGTAATTATATGAAACTTTGAACTCCCACTTTGAGGTACTCAAAAAACGTTGAGCTACCTTAACTTAGTCCCACTTCTTGTGACTAGCTCTTTTGATTCACCTACATCAAACTCTTGTTGTTCTAGTAGATCAATGGGAGGTGTCATGACAGTTGGTGGTTCTATAGCAATGGTAGATACTAGATGGGGCATTTCTAGTTGCAAAAGACCAACTACCTTTATGATCCTCATACCCTTTTTTCTAAGTGTCAGATCATGTCTTTCTTGGTTTGGTCTATGGACATTAAATTGATTTCTCATATTTGCTCCATGTTGTCCAAGGTGCCAAAGATCCATCCAAGCCTTGAGCTCATCAAGGTCATCTGTTTCAAGTGTGTAGTCCAACATTGTAGCTCCTTGAATAGGTTCTTACTACTTAGTCATGACATGCTTGTAGGCTTTCCATTAGACCTTATGCTAACTTTCACTATTAGTGCTTCTCCTAGGTCATTGGATAGCTTCATTAGTGTTGTCCCATATAGTCTTTGGGTTTCATTTTCCACAAAGCTAGTGGCCCTTATTAGGCTAGCAGCTATTGTCTCTTCTAAGCTTGTGTATGTGGCCTTCCATTGGCCTTGTACTTGGTGATGCTCCCAAATTTCTCTCTCATGCAAGGTTGTTTTTGCCTTCTCCTAGGCTAGCTAGAGGGTGACCTCATTCAAGTGTTGGTGATTTGTCTCAAATAGTTGTCCACCTCTTCCTCATTAACTCATGCACCTAGTCATTCTCTCGAAAGACTTTTCTTGAAGTTGTGAGTCCTTCTCTCGAAGTTGTGTTTCCAACTGATGCACCTAGTCATTCATCAAACTCCACAAGGAACTCTTGTAGGCTTATTGGGTCTCATCTAGTTGTTTTTGAAGTTCGTGTCTAGCTGTTATTATCTCATCTATGTTCCTCTTTAGTTCTTCACACAAATCACTCTAGAGTTCCTATGTACACTACCCTCCTATAGGAGGTTCATGTGTACTCTTGGATGATTCACTAATGTATGGCTTGTTTTCCTAATTCATAGTCATGCTTTCTTTTGTCCTAATTAGCTCGTTGATACGTGCCTTCATGCTCCCTATCTATATCATCAACTCACAAAGGGTTGCAGATTCAAAGGATCATGATTCCTCCATTTCTTTTTCTTTCCCTTTAAAATATTCCCCCCTTTCTATTAGGATCTCAACTACCTTTTGTGAGATGGTCTCATCCTTTCTACACATTGCTTCTTCAATAAAGGCCCTTATTACTCTCTCATACTCCTTGTTTTGCTTCATCCTATTTTCTCAATTCTTCCATTCTTTATTTGACCTCTTTTTCATAACTTGGATGATCATTCATTGCTTTTTTGTTTCTCCTTCATCAAAGCCTCTTGATGATGAGCTCAACTCTATTTCCTCGTTTTATTTCTTTTTCTACTTATCTAGCTCATCAGTGGAATTGGGATTATCAGCCCCTTTTCTTTCCCTTGAGTGTTGTGTTCTCCAATTGGATCCTTTGGTAGTAGAGGTGGGGGTATATACTATGATGGTATAATTTCTTATAGGGGTATTCCTACATTGACAGCTATGATGACACAAGTTAGTGCACTGCCATAGTCGACAATGTTGTTTCTTGCTTTAGTGTGGTTGAGCTTCTATGCTAGATCCTTAAAGAGAACTTTGTGAGCCTTTGCTAGGGACTTAATAATACATCCCAACTTGAGGTCCTTGACTAGATTCTCAGTTATGATGTCCTCTAGCACAACCATTTTGATACTTTTGCTAGGATGGTCATAGTTTTGTTGTAGGTAAATATGTGTTGAAATACCTATGTTGTGACACTCAGCTCTTCATCAATACAGCTTTCAAAAGGACTCCTTCATTGTTTACCACCACTAAATCATGTCTACCACCAAATCATCATGTCTTTGTGTAACCAAGGGTCTTCTTTGTGCTCTATTGTCCTTCCTTATTCCAACCTTTATCCCTAGTGTCTCCTCCACTAACTTTGGGGTGAGCTCAAAGTTTGCTTCTCCCTCAAAGTTTGCTTCTCCCTCTACAAATTATTGCCAAACCTCACGACATAGGAAATCCTATTGGTTTTGGTATCTAGATTATAGTCTTTTATGAAAGTTGAGCATGTTATGAAATGAACACAAGTTGCTATGGTTCAGATGTAGTTGGCTAAGCCACATCAGGCTATGAGCTCTTGAGTGGTTTAGTACCTGTTCACCAGGGTTTTCAAGGTTGATCAAGATTTTGAACTAGAGGGGTTCCACTTCCCACATGCTTACCTCCTAGTCAAAGTCTAGCCTTTGTTGTGTTGTGAATACTAGATTATCTTCATTGAGAGGGTCTTTAATATTAATATTGGGAGAGAAATGGATTGCATTGGAGGGGTATGCTAAGTTGCCATTTGGAACAAAGATAAATGTCCATTAGAATTATCCTAAAAAATGAACAAAATACAATCCACTTACCTCATCTTAACCTATTTAATCTTTTACCGAAAAAATTTATTGCAAGGGTGGGTTAGGGTATTTCAATAGTTAGTTACTCTCATATGGAGGAGTCCATAGAACCTATAGAAAAGAAGGCAAGCTTGCAAGCTTGGGGACTCAGTTACAGTGTGTGCACAAGTTTTTGAGTTTTGGGTTAATTCAGAATGTTGATTTTAGTAATATTCACAACAAGAGTGGTTTGGGGACTCAGTTACAATGTGTGCACAATTTTTTATGTTTTGGGCTAATTGTGAATGTTGATTTTATTGATATTTATAGCAAGAGTGGTTTCATTTCTATATAACAATTGTTTTAGAGACCCAATAATCACATAAATCAAGATTGTACTCAAGCTCAATGAGGGCATCTAAGTCTATAGGTTGAACTGTGAGTATACATAGATAAGACATAATGTCACTATATAAGCAACAAGGTTTTGTTAAAGTGCTTGGTGATGTGGAGCTCCTCTTCAATCAAGGTCTTGTCTAGAAATGAGTGATGAAGGAACTCTTTCGGTGTGTCTAATTTGTGGGACTCGATGATAAATTCTAATGAAGTAGACTTGCAGTATGTGGATTCATATCCTAGCAAATTGACTACATGACATTGTTTGGCCAAGTGATGAGATGGCTATCCTTAGTAGCCATGCCATTGCACAATCGATACCAACTCCATGTGAAGCAATGGAGGAGGTACATTGCTACTTGAGTGCTTCAACCTTGGATAGAGGTTTGTAAGTCTCATAACATGTGCATAGGTAAGAATTATTTGATTTTTTTGCACTTGTTTCTTGGAAAGTTCATGGAAGAGTTGGTCGATGGACAAGAATTTTTTATGATATAAATGCTCTTGCTCTTCCCACACAGAATGCCATTGGAATTCTAGCATAACTATGTTGTCATTGGCTAAAAGTAAGTGGATCATGGCAAGGAGCTTTGCAAAGGTGCCAAAGGTTGAGTCTAACTATAAAATGCATTCCATGGGAGATGGTTTGATATGCTTGGCCAATTTTTTCACCATTTTCTAGACTGGGAGACAATATCAATTCTTTTATAAATGGCCAAGAAGAAGCAGCTTGCAATATTAACTAATCCTAATGGGAGACACACTAAGGTCTTGCTAATTAGGTAGAGCCATTAAGGCTTGAGGTATAGTGTGAGTGTTTGCTTGAGGTGTTGGTTGGTGGGGATATTGGTGATGTGAATATAAGCTAATAATATTATTTAGTTTTCTAGGCATGGAAATTCATTGGTATTGATATCTTAAGAGGAACTAAAGGGTTCATGGTGGGATGCTCATGTGAATAAACCATCATGGGCCTAGAGTTCTCATCAGGGTCAACACTTGTGGTAGCCTTTCCATCATTTGGTGAGGTACTCTTTGAGGCTTAGGTAGCAAGGTTGGCTTGGCATAGGCTTCCTATGCAATACATAAAGAAATGGTACAAAGATACTACTATTGTTTTGTTTTCCATGTTTGAGTACAGGTGTTGGCCAATGTAGAACAAGGTAACTACTCTTGGCCATACAATTGCAAGGCCATGGTTTGATTAGGAATCTAAAGATATATATGGCCTAAACAATACCCTTGGGCCTATAGAAGGCCTTGCGTACCCATCAAGGTGTCATACATGGCTTGTAATGGTTGTATCTATGGTTACATAGAGAAGAGGCAGTGGTCCAAGTAGTTTTGGACTCCATTTGGGGTCTATATTTTAGCCTTCATTGCACTTAAATTGGTGGGTTGTTGACACTCACATGCTACTGATTTTGATCTTGAGTATCTATGAGTTATTTTGATGGCCATCCTAGTAGTATTTTGGTTCTAGTCCCTTTTTTGTTAGGTAGAATGTAGAAAAATATCAAAATAGTTTTAAACTAGACCTTCCATGGAGCTTTTTTAGCGAGCAAGGTATGACTTGCAAGATGTCACATCTTACTAAGGTGTTTGGGCCCAAGCTCTAGTACTTTCCAACGTTCTTGTATTGAAGTCAAAAGACTAGGAATAAGAAATTCAACAGGCATAACCACATCAATCCCATAAGTCAGCCCAAAGGGTGTTTGTCTCGTGGCTGTCTTGTAAGATGAACGATAAGCCCAAAGTATAGCTATGAGCTTGTGATCCCAGTTTGATCATGAAGCTAAGATAGTTTTGGTCAGGATGCTAAAATGAGGATCTTATTAGTCGCCTCTGCTTGGCCATTTGCTTGAGGCTAGTAGTAGGGCTAAACTTTTGATGCATGACTAATGTGGATAGAAGATATTCGATGACCTCATTTAAGAAATGCCTTTCTAAGATGCTAACAATGTCAATGGGTAGCCAAATTGTGAGATTAATTGCTCCCATATGAAATTTTTAATGGTTTTAGCATCATTTTTTCATGTGGCCCTCGCCTCTACTCACTTAGTCATATGTCGTATAATCAATAGCCACTGTAATGTAGCACACTTCAAATTGCTAGGCAAGAATAATGGATCCCATGAAGTCTGATACTTTGCTTTTAAAAAGGTTGACATGCAATCATAGGGGAGAGTTCTATTTTATCCTTTTTGATTGGAAGTCTGGTTTGTCAACATTCGTTACAATGTTTAATGAAATGGGATACATCCTTGAAAAGAGCTAGCCACCAAAACTGGGAGTGTAGAACCTTTGTAGCTATGGAAAATAGGTTAAAATGTCATCTTCTAGTCTCTTGGTGTGCTTCCTGCAACATACCCTCAAATTTGTGCTTAGATATGCATCTCTAAAGTAGACTACCCTCATCAATATAGTTGACAAAAAATTATCTAATAGGGTCATGTATTGATCAAAAGATGGGTGAGCTATGTTCTTTCAATAGGTCTATCTTACCAGGCCATTTTCCAAGATGTGAATGATGTCTTCTACCCAATGGGATGTAAGGTTTTCCTTAGGTAGTTCTTGTTGAATACGGAACAGATGGGCATTAAGAAGATTATCATCAATTGCGATTGCTTTCTCACCACTACTGATGGGAGACATGTGATCCATATAAAAGGTTGTTTTCCTTTGCACATGACCATAGAAGAATAAAATTCCAATAGAAGTAAAAGACATCATGAGCAATGGGACCTATAGCATGGGGTTTATTCACCAACTAAAGAGTTGTCGGATAGTCTATAGAGAATGTGAATGAGCTAGCCAATAAGTAATAAAGAAACTACTTGATGGCATACACCATTACTAACCCTTCCCTTTCAATCATCAAATAGTTCATTTCTACTTTACTGAGTTTAGCAAAACTCATAGGAAAGTCCATATTCTATTCAATGGGTTGTCACAACACACCTCCAATTCCAACTTTCAAAGCATCGATAATGCACATGAAAGCTCATTATCCAATCTTGGGCTTATAAGATCAATGTAGTCATTATAGCCTTCTTTAATGCTTCATATAAAGCTTGGCATTCATTAGTCCATTCTTAGATAACCCACAACTTGTAAAAAGTGGTCTCTATATTGAAGTGTAATGTAACACAAAGTGGCAGTAATATTTGGTATGTCTAAGGAAACACTAAATTCCCTTATAGTGAGTGGGTGGTGGGAGATCCATTATCACCTTGATCTTAGCAATGTTAGTTACAATGCCATTCTTAGATACTACATGGCACAAGTTGATGTCATGCTTAACCTAGAATTGGTATTTCACCTCCCTGATTGAAATCATAGGGTCTTGCACCGACATGTTTTATCACAAAAACATGGCCTTTTTTTGTTCAGTATTTTGTACAACTCATGCTTTGTTTGTAGGAATGGAATAGCCCTTGATCTTGTGGTATGGTTTGTGGTACAGTGCTAGTGACCATTGTGAAGAGGGGCATTGAGATACAATCTCATTGGGAAGTCATTGTTTGAATAAGGGGTTCTTATGCTCCATGCTAGCTCGTGTTCATACACTCTCTCAATACTCTAGCTCCTTTGTGAATGACAATTCAATAGTGGGGCAACTATGTGCATTAATGTTGCTAGTCCTAGGATATATGATGTACTTGATGAGAAGTTGTTGGGGGTAGGAGGGAAATCAATATCTCCATACAACATGTCAAAAATTGCATCAAGCTCAACCAAAGAGGTTCTCTAGGTCTCCATTTTGACTCACATTGCGTTTTTCATGTTTCCTAAGAAGACAAGACTAGTTGTTATCATAGTCCTCACAATGATTCCTACATTGCATATCCAAGGATGTGCAAGCAACAGATCATAGTCAATCCCTTTTATAATAATAGAGTTAACCAAAAATTGTACTTCAATGATTTTGACTCGCCAATCTTTCATAACAACTTGGACTTTGAATCCATTGATGATAATCAAATTGAAATGAATAGGTTTGGTCAATGGGTTTCCCCATGCTTAGAGGACATATTGGTTAACTATGCTGACTTTAGATCCTCTATCAATGATTCTAAGTCTAATAGAGTCTCCAAGGGCTTTCACTAGGAGGATGGTGTGAGACTCTTTTCATTCCTAGAAAGTGTTGACTTCCAAGCCCATTTCAAAGTAAAAAGAGTGCCACAAACCAACTAGGTGAAATTCTTGATCCTGCAATTACCCTCTTTTGAGTACAAAGAGTGCAACAATAGTGCCCCAAATTGACAATGCTACCATAGAAAAGGTAGATGAATATCCTGATCCTGTGAGTAGCAATTGGCCTACCATAGATAAAGTCAAGAAATGGGGTAAAGCATTGCAATAGGAATTACTAGCAGACACCTTTAGAGACCATCAGCCTCCCTAGTCTCTCCTATGCTTTATATGCAACTCTGCCTACCCTACCCCCCCAAAAACCTTGGTAATTCTACCACTAAAATACTCTTCTTTGGCCAACATATGCAAGAATTAGAGCTCCTAACTCCATGAGATGCAGGGCATCACTACTTTCAATATCAAAGGATAGAACCTAGTGTCGTCAACCCTTGCATCTACAAAAATCTCGATTCCACCAGGGATTTGAAGAAATGAAAGAAAAGGTGATGAAATTGGAAAAGATGCAAAAAAGATACAAGAAAGCTAGAGCCTTAATAGTAGAACTCACCATCCAAGTGGAGCAAGAGAAAATGAAGATAATCACTCTAACCAAGGAGCTACATGAAAATTTCAAGCATAGGGGCAATTGAAGGTGGCCTTCATACGTGCAGGCTAGACTTGGGCAATCTTTTGCAATGGGTTCCTCTCCTTTGCATTTGCTATATAGTGCTTACAATCCATTGATCTTCGTGGACTAGGGAAATTAGGGAAAATGTGGCCTTTTTAATAACATTCCATTGACCTCTAACCACCACTAGATTGTCGCCCTTTGTAACCTTGGGATGGAAACCTTCTAGGGCCAAATTTGGACCCAAACTCTATAAGTTTTTGCCCTTTGTCCTAAGTTTTCATCTTAGATCTCAACATATTAAACCTTGATTCCTTTAAAATACGATAGTATATTATACTAGTAGTATATTATGTTAAATTACGTACGTTATATGTGTATTATAATATTGTGTTAAATCATAGTTATAACACATGTAAACATTATAATTGTATCATAATATATATTGTAATTATATTATATACATCATAATTACAGTATGATATCTAATCTATTTAATTTATCTATTATAATAACTATGTATAGAGATTATATTGAGTTATATTAATATATAGGTATATTTTAACTTTTATATATATATATATATATATATATATATTATATATAATTGATTATACATGTTAAATATTAATATTTTAATAATAATATGTTAGCACAAATAATAATATTAATTTTTTTGTGTTTAATAGCCTCTCTCTCTCTCTCTCTCTCTCTCTCTCTCTCTCTCTCTCTCTCTCTCTCTCTCTCTCTCTCTCTCTCTCTCTCTCTCTCTCTCTCTCTCTCTCTCTCTCTCTCTCTCTCTCTCTCTCTCTCTCTCTCTCTCTCTCTCTCTCTAATCATCCTTCTATAACTCAAGGGCCACCTTTACTACTTCTCATGACAAATGTAATGGTCGAAACTACCCTAAAACCTCTCAAATCATTGTTCTATAACTTAAGGGCCAACTTTACTACTTCTCATGACAAAAGTAATTGTCAAAACTACCGTAAAACCTTTTATTTTATGGAAATGGATCATGTTGGTACCTCTTCCCTAGATATTCTAATACTTATTTGAGAAATCTATTGGCTAAGGGTCTAAACCATATTCCTTCAAGACCCTTTTGTCCATTGGAAGCAATTTCTCAATATCCTAGGTTTGAAGGAAGATCACTTCTTGTGATCCTTTGAGAACTTAATAATAAAAAAATTGGGATGCATCCCAATTACTGAACTACCCTTTGAGAGTATGGTAGATCATCATTCTGACATTCACATATTCACTATGGATTTTTATATTGCCAAGATTGACAAAGCTAGTAAAAATCCCTCCTTTTTAAAAAAATTCATAGTGTCTTTGGCTGAACCCAAATTCAAGTGTGCAGATTTTTATCCTATTGGCATTGATCATAATAGATTCTTAAGAGAATTGCTAGCTACACTCTAGGAAACTTAATGCAATTTTATATCCCACCAAGGTCCCTTTTCTCATGGGCATATTTAAAGCCCATAATAATGAATTTCAATGGATAATGAATGCAACCAATTCAACCTACATGGAATGTACATCTAAATTAACGGCATTACTTCAACCTTGCAAAGAAGTCATGATGGAAAATGTTGACCTCTTCAATGAGCAGGTCATCCTATCCTCATGCTTTCGCATTCAATCCTTTTGGCTCGTTGACTTTGCACAAGAAGTCTTTTTAAACCTACCTCAGACCATCTTTAGTTGCTACTCAGCTAACATTGAGAAATGCTATGAGAACATCCCACGCAACGAGGAGCTTGGGCTTATTACCATTATTGGAAGAGTACTTACTCTTGCCTTCACAAATAAAAAATCTACCTCCTTGACTATTAACCCATCTCCTTGTAAAACTAAATGGACCAACTACACTAAAGATGGTCAATTTTCCTTCACACTCACACAGGCCTTTGAGTCTTAATGCTTGGATTAATAATAATACCTTCATTACCTTGTTTGGTATCACCAAGAGACAACGTTGTGGCATTCCCATGGGATTTGGTTGTTCATCATTATGGTGGAATCCATACCTTAGTTTCTTTTAATATCAATTTTGTAAAAGACTTGCTTTAGCCATGAGGTATGACATTTTGAAACATTTTTCTCATACCTTTAGATTCTATGATGATATACTCTTAATTAATGTGCTCAACCCCATCATATTCTTGGGGCAACAAATAGTCTCCATTTTTTCTATCTACCCCAAACTCCCGCTGCAATTTGACTTCTTTGAAAATATATTTCATTACTTTAATAGCGGCCATTTTGTTTCAACTACTACCTGTTGGGGTAAAAGGCCTCTAGGCCTGCCCGTGTACACTATGACCACCCATTCTTTATTCATATATAATATGATAATGCAATAAGGATGTCAGTTCAGTTGGACAGCACCTACATTGTGTGTGCTCTTCTCTCTCGCATCTTCCTCTTCTCCTTCTCCACTGCCATTGCATCCCCTTCAACTGGTATTAGAGCTTTGGATCAAAGCTTGATCTTGGAGCTTGGCCCAGTATTACTTCAACCCGGATTGAAGACCTAGAGCTTGGAGCTTTAATGCCAACCATGGCTTCTTCCCCTCGATATAAGATTTCATCTCCCGCCTCTCCCCGACCCTCATAGGCTCTTTGCAGGTGTTCCTTGGCTTCATTGGGCACCTTGTATGCCCCCATTTGCCCCCTTTTCGTCAGCATAACCAGCATGCCCCATAGTAGCAGCTCATTTTTTTTTGCACCTGTTTTAAAATCTAGCTCAAAAATCTCATTTTTTCTCATATCTCGAGCATCTGAAACCCGATTTAGGCAAGGTAAGAGTCTAGCTTGGGGTTTTGGCACGCTCCAGACGCAATGGTGATGTCAGATCTACCAAATTCTGATCACAAAATGTTTTTTAACAGATTTGAGTCGATTTACAGCAAGAAAATGTCATGCTCTTAGCTTATGTAATGCTCCCGAGGCTTGGTATTTGATGCCCAAATGCTTTGGGGATGTTTGCCCAATGTTTTGAGATGCTTTGGGAATTGGTTTGAGCTTTCATAGCTTGATTTATGCAGGAATTTACTGTTGTACATTGTTTGGACAGCAATGTTTTATCAAGAACGGCTTATGCATAATGCTCTTTGTTGACATTCGGGTGTCATATTAGATGTATTAATGCTTAGTCATCATGGTTTATGCCCGGACATGCTATTTGAGAGCTATTGAGCCTTGATTTGGATGCGGACACTTTATTGATGGTTGGGATTTATGCTACCTTGGTTGTTAGGTTATTTTACCTCTAGTTTGGTTATGCCTATGGTCTACGGGTGCTCCCGACTACTTGAGATGATATGTTGATGTATTTGGATGATGCCACTTTGATGTTTATGCTCTAAGATGCTTCTTGAGCAAAAAGTAGAGCTCAATTCTTGGTTCACTGTCATTTTCTTTGTAGCTGACATTTCACTTGACAAGGTTTATGCCACGTGCTACCCATTATGGGGCTAATGTTTGATGTGGATGCTTTTGGGTTCCGGCTGCAGTATGGTAGATGTTTGGGCTTGAATCAACTTGCATTTGAGAATTTTGTGGAGCAGTTTGCATTTGGTTGGCTTATCACTTATGCAACTTGGATGCTATTCGGCTCTTGATGCCCTGATTATGGATCTTGGATTTACCTGGATGTAGATACATATTTGAGCAATGCTTGCTCCATTGTCTTGGCAGTAGGTTATTGAGCTTTCATTGCTCATTGATGCTTGGTTCTGCACGTTATCCCTTGATCAGTGGACTTCTTGATAGTGCTTGGGTTTAGTAGTTATGGCTTTGTTGCTTTTGTGTTGCCTAGCTTCTATGCTAGTTGGGTTGCTTTTGCCCATACAGGTCAGAGAGCAATTGCTCTTGATGCTTAGCCGACTATGCACTTTGTCTACTATCATGTACTTTACAGACCCACTTATTTGGATGTTATTGTATAGATACTTGGGCTTCTCCTGGAGCTTGACCATTGCAGGATCTTATGCCACTTACCGATCTTGCATTGACTTGGATGCTACTATGTGGTTTGATGTATTGCAGAGTCATGTTTGTTATTATGGTTATGGGATGATTTCATGGATGAATACCATATGCTCTTTTGATAGATGTCTTGGCCTTTACACTATTGTGGTTGGCTATGTCATGCACTTAGCTACGAGTCTTTTTCATGTGGGAGCTTCTGCATCCCTAGTTGATGCTTCTGTGCTTCCCTCTCCAATGAGGATGGAAGACTACTTGTAGCAGCATGCTTCTACCACTTGTGCTTCTATTGACAATTGTCTTGATGAGCAAGTTCCCTATGTTGGGACAGCTCTCGACTCCTTGAGCGAACTCGACATGAGCAGAGAGTTAGAGATACAGGAGATGTAGTGGGTGTTACCACTATTACTAGTGGTGAGGTACATGTTGTTACCCATGAGGATGCAGTTGAGCATGTACTCCTGTCATCTAGTTTCCGTACAACTTTCTTGCTCAGTGATATGGCCTACGCCTCCAATTGGCTATTGGATTCTATGGCATCTTGTCATGTTACTCCACATAGAGCATGGTTCTCTACTTACAGGGAGTTTGATGGATGCATTTCTTTGGGCCTTGAGCAGACTTATGCTATTCTTGGTATAGGGGACATACACCTAGCTTTGCCTAATGGGACTTCTCTTATGCTTAGGGATGTTTTACATGTTCCCATGCTCAATAAGAGCTTGATTTCGGTCAGTCGATTGCAGCATGCAGGTTACTCTGTTTCTCTTCAGGATAGGTCATGTGTTGGGGTAAAAGGCCTCTAGGCCTACCTGTGTATACTGTGACCGTCCATTCTTTATTCATATATAATATGATAGTGCAATAAGGCTATCAATTCAGTTGGACAGCACCTACATTGTGTGTGCTCTTCTCTCCCGCATCTTCCTCTTCCCCTTCTTCACTGCCATTGCATCCCCTTCAACTGGTATCAGAGCAGGTCTTTAAGAGCTCATCTCGGCCTTCCACACGAGGTATGAGATCTTCATTCTCACTAAGTTTTTAGCTCAACAGGGTTTTCACAGGTTGTGGGCAGCCATAGCTCACACCTCTTGGAGCTTCCTTCACCTGGATCTTGCTTCCAGCCTATCAAGGCTTTCTGAGGCTTGGTGTAGGCCTTCTTTTGCCCCCATTTGTGCCCCCTTTGGACCCCATTGTTGACACATGGGATAGTAGACCCCCCCTGCTAGCTCACCTTTTTTGTGCGCTGTTTCAAAATCTGGCCCAAAAATCACTCTTTTTGTCATATCTTGGGCATTCGGAACCCGATTCAGGCAAGGTAAAAGTCTAAGTTGGGGTTTTAGCACGCTCCAGACGTGATGGTGGTGTTGGATTTGCCAAATTCTGATGACAGAATATTCTGCAACAGATTTCAGGTCTGAGACAGCATGTATTTGTATGCCTATGGCTTATGTGATGCTTCTCCTGATGTCTATTGATACCGGATGTTAGACGCATTTGGAGCTGATTTAGCTCAACCATCTATTTTGAACAATCCCAGATCTGTCCAAAACAGGGAAGCCACCTGTTACTTCAATTTTATGCTTCCAAGTCTTGGCATTTGATGCCCGATTATGCCCAGTTGGTGCCTATACATATGGGAATGTATGACTATGGATTTGAGCTTGGATTGAGCACTGATTTGCTCAGTTTAGAGAGGTTATATGCTGCTGAAAAATTCAGGGCTGAAGCTATTTATGCTATAGTTGGGTTATGCCTATTGGTCACGGGGTGCTATCGGCTACTCGGTATGATGTCATGATGTATTTGGACTATGCCACATGTCTTGTTTATGCTCCGGAATGCTTTTGAGCTAAGATTAGAGCTCGATTTGGGTTTGAATGCCACTTCTTTGCAGTTGGCATTTCATCTATGACATGGCTTATGCCTAGGCTACCTAGTACGGATTATGATGTCTTGGTGAATGCTTTATGCTTTGGCTATGGATGGTAGTTGTTTGAGCTCGCCTCGACATTCATTTGAGTATTCCCTTGAGCAGTTGGACATTGAATTGGATTTTTCCGTTACGACTTGGCTTTTTCCGTTACAACCTTGGATGCTATATGGGATTTGATGCTCCGATTATGGATCTTAGCTATTGCTTGGATGCACTTACAGGTATTGAGTAGTGAGCTGCTCCCTTGTTTTGGTAGTTGCCTATTGAGCTGTGATTGCTCGTTTGCATTTGATATGCGGGATACTTTTTACCGATCAATGGACTTGGATAGTGCTTGGGATTTACAGTTATGGCTTTCTTGCTCCTCTGTTGTCTAGCTTCTATGCTAGTTGGGCTCCTGTTGCCCATCCATGTTAGAGAGCAGATGCTATGTATGCTCACCCGTCTATGCACATGGTCTACTGTTGTATACCTTACAGAGCCACTTATTTGGATGTTGTTGTATAGATGTTTGGGCTTCACCTGGAGCTTGACTCTTGCAAGATGCTTTGCCACTTGTCGGTCTTTACTTGACTTGGATGTTCCTTGGTGGCATGATGTACTACAGAGCTATGCGTATGCATATGGTTATGGGCTGATTTCATGGCTGAATATCATATGCTCTTATGACAGATGTCTTATGCTTTACTGTACTGTGGTTGGTTATGTCATGCAGTTGGCTACCACTCTTCTTTATGTGGGAGCTTTTGCATCCTTGATTGATGCCTTTATGTCCTCCCATCCATTGAGGTTTCATGAGCATTTGCAGCATGCTTCTACCACTGATATACTAGCAGATGATTGTCTTTATGAGCAGGTTCCCTATGTTTGAATAGCCCTCGACTGCTTGAGCTCCGTGGATGCTATGGATAGCCCTATTCATGATGACTTGGATTCCTTGTCATCTTCTACAAGTTCTTCTACTTCAGATGTTGTTTGCTTCCATTGTGGGAAGCTTGGGCATGTTCAAAGAAAATGCTTTAGACGGATTAGAGAGGAGCAGAGACAGAGACAGACTCAACATGAGCAAAGAGTCAGCGATGCAGTAGGTATTACCACTCTTTCTAATGGTGAGGTACATGCAGTTACCCATGATGATGCAGTTGAGCATGTCCTCCTGTCATCTAGTTTTCCTACATCTTACTTGCTCAATGATCAGGCCCATACCTTTGATTGGCTTTTTGACTCTATGGCATCTTGTCATGTTACCCCTCATAGAGCATGGTTCTCTTCTTAGAGGGAGGTTGATGGATGTATTAATCTGGGCCTTGAGTAGACTTATGCTATTGTTGGTACAGGGAACATACACCGATCTTTGCCTAATGGGACTTCTCTTATGCTCAGGGATGTTCTACATGTTTCCATGCTCAGTAAGAACCTGGTTTCTGTTAGTCAATTGCATGATGCAAGTTACTATGTTTCTCTTCGGGATAGGTCATGGAAGATCTATCATGGTTGCTTGGTTTTGGCCAGAGGTTCTCGAGTTGGTTCTCATTACCTAGTGCATGTCTCTCATGTGGGAGATTCTATGGTTGCAGTTATCCCGATACCACATGCATTGTTATGGCATTATTCCCTAGGCCATATGCACCATAGAGAGATGGAGATATTGTCTCATTCCTGCCTCCTATGTCACTTACAGATCTTGATGCTTGCCCTGATTGTACTCTTGGTCCTTGCAGAGCCCCCTTGGCTTATGGTGATCGTATGAGGCATGCTCCTCTAGATCTTGTCGATTGTGCAGTATATGGACCTATGCCTTCCCAGTCACTTGGTGGAGCATTGTACTTTGTGACCTTTGTTAATCATGCTACCCATCGTGTTTGGGCTTTTCCCTTGGTGCAGATTGAGGATGTTATAGTTATGCTTGACAGGTTTATGGTTTCTGCTTCTGGTAGCAGGCCTAGGTACTTGCAGATGGATTATGAGAGTCATGCTCTCTCTCCCAGCTTTCGAACCTCTTGTCAGCAGTATGGCATTGATTTCTTGTTCCCATAGTATTATGGGATTGCTCATGGCATGTGTCTGACCTTACAGGCAAAGCTTCTATGCTCCATAGATGGGTTCTATTATGGCTTTTGGGCCGAGGCCCTTATGACAGCAGTCTATTTGGTTAACAGAACGCCGTGCTTGACCTTGGATGGTATCACACCCCATGAGGCATGGAGTGGCATGCAACCCTCTTATGATTACTTGAGGATGTTTGGCTGCCAAGCATCTATACGTATGCCACATGAGCCTATGTCACGTAGATGTATCCTCCTTGGTTATGGAGATGGTGACTTTAAGGCCTACAGATTATGGGATTTGGATGCCCAGCAGATCATACGCAGCCGTCATGCTATCTTCTATGAGATGCAGACACCTCTTAGCCCTCTTGATGAGCGTTCATTATGCTTTATGGCTGATTTTACAGCAGCTACAGTGCCATTAGAGCAAGTTGTTTATGCTGAAAATGAGGCACTTATTGGCCCAGATGACATAGCTATGCATAGCAGTCAGGGTCAAGATGTTGGTGGTCAGTTGCTAAACCCCTTGCAGGCTCATGAGAGCTGTTTTCTTGTAGTTTTGCAAGCTAGACAGCCAGCCATATGTTAGTCTTCCACTTCGCTAAGGCCACATGTAGTCTTGAGACCCCGTTGGACGAGTGTCTGGGATGTTGGCCCTCTTTCAATGATTGACTCTGGAGAGTTTGACTGCTCTCCGCTATCTTATATACGCCACGCTGATGCTATGCACGACTCTGATGCTTTATAGACATGCACTGATGAGTTGTGCTTGCTTCATGAGAAGCATTCCTGGATTGCTCCGTTGTATGGAGCTGCAGGATCATTTATCTCCTGGATCTCATGGACTCGAGGATGCTTGACTCTTCTAGACTCGTGGATGCTTGACTCGAGGATTGCTCCGTTGTATGGAGCTGCAGGATCATTTATCTCCTGGATGTCATGGACTCGAGGATGCTTGACTCTTCTTCTGCAGAGGTTCTCGACACTTCTTGCATAGCTCGCTTTTCGATTGGGCGTTGGGTGAGATGTTATGATTCCTCACCTTGTCTTTTTTCTTTTTCTTTTCTTTGTTTTCACTCCCTAGCCACATTGGCCTTTTAGTGGGAGGTTGTTGGGGTAAAAGGCCTCTGGGCCTACCCATGTATACTATGACCGCCCATTCTTTATTCATATATAATATGATAGTACAATAAGGCTGTCAGTTCAATTGGACAGCACCAACATTGTGTGTGCTCTTCTCTCTCGCATCTTCCTCTTTTCCTTCTCCACTGCCATTGCATCCCCTTCATCATGGAAGATCTCTCGTGGTTGCTTGGTTTTAGCCAGAGGTTCTAGAGTTGGTTCTCATTACCCAGTGCATGTCTCTCATGTGGGAGATTCTATGGTTGCAGTTATCCAGATACCACATGCATTGTTATGGCATTATCGCTTAGGCCATATGCACCACATAGAGATGGAGATCTTGTCTCGTTCAGACTTGTTGCCTCCTATGTCACAAATCTTGATGCTTGCCCTGATTGTACTCTTGGTCCTTGCAGAGCCCCCTTGGCTTATGGCAATCGTACGAGGCATGCTCCTCTGTGCAGTATATGGACCTATGCCTTCCCAGTCACTTGGTGGAGTGTCGTACTTTTTTACCTTTGTTGATCATGCTACCCACTGTGTTTGGGCTTTTCCCTTGGTGCAGATTGAGGATGCTACAGTTATGCTTGACAGGTTTATGGATTCTGCTAGTAGTAGGCCTAGGGGCTTGCAGATGGATTACGAGAGTCATGCTCTCTCTCCCAGCTTTCGAACCTCTTGTCAATAGTATGGCATTGATTTCATGTGCCCACGGTATTATGGGATTGGTCATGGCATATGCCTGACCTTACAGGCAAAGGTTGCTTCTATGCTTATCACAGCTGGGTTGTCTTATGGCTTTTGGGTTGAGGCCCTTATGACGGCAGTCTATTTGGTTAACAGAACGCCGTGCTTGACCTTGGATCGTATTACACCCCATGAGGCATGGAGTGGCATGCAGCTCTCCTATGATTACTTGAGGATGTTTGGCTGCCAGGCATTTGTACATATGCCACATGAGCCTATGTCATGTAGATGTATCCTCCTTGGTTATGGAGATGGTGATTTTAAGGCCTACAGATTATGGGATTTGGATGCCCAACAGGTCATACACAACCATCATGTTGTCTTTTATGAGACGTAGACACCTCTCGGGCCTCTTGATGAGCATTCAGTATGCTTTATGGCTGATTTTACATCAACTACAATGCCATTATAGCAAGCTGTTTATGCTGAAAATGGGCACTTATTGGCCCAAATGACATAGCTATGCATAGCAATCAAGGTCAGGATGTTGGTGGTCAGTTGCTAGACCCCTTGTAGGCTCATGAGAGCCATTTTCTTGTAGTTTTGCAGGCTAGACAACCAGCCATATGTCAGTCTTCCGCTTTGCTGAGGCCACATGTAGTCTTGAGACCCCATTGGACAAGTGTACGGGATGTTGGCTCTCTTTCAGTGATTGAATCTGGAGAGTTTGACTACTCTCTGTTGTCTTGTATGTGCTACGCTGATGCTATGCGTGACTCTGATGCTTTACAGCTGTGCATTGATGAGTTGTGCTTGCTTCATGAGAAGCATTCTTAGATTGCTCCATTGTATGGAGCTGTGGGATCACTTATCTCCCGGATGTCATGGACTCGGGGATGCTTGACTCTTCTTCTGTAGAGGTTCCCGACACTTCTTGCACAGCTTGCTTTTCGATTGGGCATTGGGAGAGATGTCATGATTCCTCACCTTGTCTTTTTTTTTCTTTTCTTTGTTTTCACTCCCCAGTCACATTAGCCTTTTAATGGGAGGTTGTTGGGGTAAAAGGCCTCTAGGCCTGCCCGTGTACACTGTAACTGCCCATTCTTTATTCATATATAATATGATAGTGGAATAAGGCTGTTAGTTCAGTTGAACAACACCTACATTGTGTGTGCTCTTCTCTCCCGCATCTTCCTCTTCTCCTTCTCCACCGCCATTGCATCCCCCTCACTACCTATTTTCTTAATATGATAGTACAATGCCCTCCATAAAAGCTGAGCATCTATACATTTGACGAAAAGGACAAACTTCATTTCCACTACATTAAATACATTCGTAGAAGTAGCAATAGACCATCGGACTGGGCCCACAAAGTTATTCTTTCCCAAATTTGGCCTATCTTATACTCCAACAACTCAACACCTTTTGTGGCAAAACAAATCAGACTTCTTGTGGAAAGATTTGCAACTAATGGTTTTGAGAGAGCACATCTCTAGAGGCTCATTTTGGCCTTTTTGAAATCTAAGCCCCCATTACTCAACTTGGACCTTTCCCATCTTCAACTACCATTGAGATGTTACTCGTGGAGTATATGTTGAGATTTGGCAGGGATCCCTTGGTGCTCCACAACCTAACCATCCCTCACAAGGCTATAGGTAGATAGTGGGTCACATGGACTTATGGATGGTTCCCAATTTTATGAATAGTATTGGCTCCTGACCCTATATGTGTCGGCTTTCCGTACTTGTTACTCATTAGAGTTGTACTCTCTATCGTGGTGTGTACTCCACTTTGTATCTTTCATTCTTTGACTACTTGTAACCTTTAACTATTACTATCGCTCTTGGTGTTTTAAGCAAGAGTGTAACTTGTATCATACCCTAAATAGATCTCATGAACCCTTTTTGAGATGCTCACCCATAAGTCCTTTGGGGTTTTGGTGTTAAATCCAGCACGTGATCAATTCAACTCATTGAACTATTCCAAACATGAATTAGATCAAGCCAATCTAGATGCACATCAATTGCCTGAGAAAGCATAAGAAGTTTTTTAATAATATATTCTCCATGTAAGATCTTTACTAAAATAAGGCATAAGCCACACTAATGGCTAACCCATGCATATTGGCATACACATGACCAAATGTAGAGGGATAGGTGAAACATACTCCAAATGCAGAGTCATAGAGTCATGCACATGTGCTCTTACATACATAACACAAGTTCGTGTTTAGTGAGCATTGATGTGTACACGCACATGCATGTAGGTACATAGGGTTGCAGTTGATCATGATGGCTTTGGGGCTATTTTTTGTGGACCCCCTCGAGGTAAGCCTTGTAATAGCATTGGTTATCTCCTTTCTCATTCAGCTGAGACACATATGGCAACCGTTTGGTTCATTTACCTACTACTCTATTGGTTGAAAGTCTTGCATGCATAATGACTTTGTTAAGACAATCTAGCCAAATTACTTGGGTAGTACTGATGTGTGTATTACTGCACATGATGTTGTTTGTCATGCCCTCTTACTCCTCTCTTTCTTCTTCGTTTGTCTGTCATGCTCATTGGATTCTAAGATTTCAGTGGGCTAATTCCTTTCCCAATTGGCATGCATGCATATAGCAACCTTTGGCTCTATGGGACTCATGCCGCATTAATTATGTAGGTCACCCTCCTATTACACATGTAGTGTTTAACTCGAAGGGATCGCACTTGGGTTTGATTTCCTAGTTATTGTTGAAGTTGTAACTTAACACTTTCAGGATTTTTGATATCGGCATGCATATAGTTTCTAAATATACATATAGGGGAAACTATGAGAGTATGTTTGGCCCACACTTAATCCTAGTATGGCCATGAATCCCTTAGTCTCCATTTACCCTTCACCCTCTTCTTGCATGCATGGGTAATAAGGCATCATGTTGAAAAGTTGAAATCTAACTATTTCTCTTGAAATTATTTCAGGTCATGATGATGTGTACTTATGACATGATTGTAAATAGTGTTTGCATGTTTTTAAAATTGTTTATGTGTGTAGTCTATGATTTTTTTTTCTAAACCAATATTTCAATTGCCGATGGTTATTGCATTGGTTAAAAAACAAGTATTGTTTTGTGTGTGTGTTTGTGTGTGTGTGTGTGTGTGTGTGTGTGTGTGTGTGTGTGTGTGTGTGTGTGTGTGTGTGTGTGTGTGTGTGTGTGTGTGTGTGTGTGTGTGTGTGTGTGTGTGTGTGTGTGTGTGTGTGTGTGTGTGTGTGTGTGTGTGTGTGTGTGTGTGTGTGTGTGTGTGTGTGTGTGTGTGTGTGTGTGTGTGTGTGTGTGTGTGTGTGTGTGTGTGTGTGTGTGTGTGTGTGTGTGTGTGTGTGTGTGTGTGTGTGTGTGTGTGTGTGTGTGTGTGTGTGTGTGTGTGTGTGTGTGTGTGTGTGTGCGCTTTTGCTTTAATGGCTTGCAAAGGTTGAGAGGTCATAATTGGCCCCCTTCGGCTATAGGAAGGGTCTTGTTTTTTTGAACCCCAATTTACCTTAACTCGTGTTCCTTCCCACTTGTGTTCTTTGATTGCCAATATAGCTCATATTTAAGGTGTTGGGTTAGAGTTAGCCATTGAGCCCATGAGGAAAAACGTTTTTTAAGGGGTTATACGCATAATTAGTTTGAAATAATATTGTATGTAATTTCTGATGTTAGCATTGTACTCACCCATCACCCTCTTCTTGCATGCTTGGGTAATAAGGAAGCATGCTGAATAGTTTCAACCTAGCTATTTCTCCTAAAATTATTTTAGGACATGCTAACCAATGCCTCCATGTAAAGCTGTATACTTGTGACATGATTATAAATAGTTTTTACATGTCTTCTAAAAACTATTTATTAGTGTAATCTATTTAAAATTTATTTTTATTTCTAATTCATTATTTCAATTGCTGATTGTTATTGCATTGGTTAAGTAACAAGTACATATAGATATGTTTGGTTTTGCTCTAATGGCTTGCAAAGGTTGAGAGGTCATAATTGACCCTCTTCGGTTACTGGAAGGGTCTTGTTTTTCTTAATCCCAATTAACCTTAACCCCTATTCCTTCCCACTTGTGCTCTTTTTGGAGGTCAATATGGTATTCAAGTATTGCTTCAATCCTTTAAAAGTGGTTCTTCATTTTTATATTCGAGATCTTTTTACCTCCTTTCATGTAAGTATACACCTTGTGCACTAATTGATAATCTATTATGCAAGGTGTAAGGTAATGAAATTTCTTTAAGTACTACACAATCTCTCACCCCTCATTTATCTTAGGGCTTTTTTGAGTTAGCCCCCCTCTTTCTCAACCCTTGTGGTTATAACTGTAAACCACTTTGTTCTCTAGATCCATAGTCCCTCTCTCCCCCTATGCAAGTATGATACTTTTTGGGTAACTCTATTCCCACTCCTAGGCCTTACCCTAAGTATCTCTTGGGTAGATCTTTCTAAGACCCAAACATGTATTGTACTATTCATACTTGTTTAAGGCCTATAAAAGCTCAACATTGGCCCTGAAACCTCCATGCCATATGAGTCTACCTTTCTTTTTCCACATACTTGGCTACCATGGACTAGCACTTTGAGTAGCAACATGGACATGAAGAAGTTATACTTGTTCTAATGGGTGACCAAGATAGCAACCATATGCTACTTTCGACACCTAGAATGCAGGATGGGCTATGTAGTCCTTACTAATAATCTGCCTATTCGATTTTGTCGGCAACATATGGCATCATTCCTTATAATGAAGCATGTTTCTTTATGTTCATTTTATTCGTATTGAAGCTTGAGATATTACCACCCTTTGGACTCATTGTTATCTTACTCCAACTTATATTTTAATGTTTATATTCAAAATGTTCGCTCTTGGAATAGTATTGCAATCCTTTGTACACACACACACACACACACACACACACACACACTCTCTCTCTCTCTCTCTCTCTCTCTCTCTCTCTCTCTCTCTCTCTCTCTCTCTCTCTCTCTCTCAACATATCATGTGTGCTTGAACATTTATCACATTAAAATACGTTTAGGTGTAGAGTGTGTGCATAGGGTCATTCTTATCTCTAGAATGTTACCTTGTAAGTGCACAACAAATATTTACATCGATGTGAAGCATTAGCCTAAGCCTAACATTTGTGTGAAGCATTGGAAGAATCTAGGTGTGGAGCCACACGAAACATGCCTTTGAACATTGGTGCAAAGTGCCTAGTTCAATTTAAGATAGAGAAACAAATGTAACAACTAACTATGTTAGGCCCAAAACTATTCAAGAACAAGTTGTTTAGTGATCGCAACTAGTGATTGAAAAAGTCCACATGATAAAAATTTTCCACTACCAACAATAGAAAGTCAATGATGATGAATGCCAAAGAACATGACAATGAAACAAACAATAGAGGTCAAACTAGAGCTTGAAGATGATGAAAGTACAAAGTTCATGAAAATAAAAAGTTGAGGTCTATTTTCACTACAAACAATAAGGTCAAATGCGGAGGCTAAAGATGATGACAATCAAAGGTTATGTCATTAAATGATCAAGGGCCTTGAGAACCAAAAGTCATATACAACATAAATTCATGAAGAAAAAGCCATGCAAACACAAAATCAAATACAATGGCTAGGCCAAAAATATAGGTCGTCATGTTTCATCAATTTTCTTCACTAGTAGCATTTTCAAAGTTGTTCACTTCCTTCAACCTTTATTCACATCACCTACTCCATTAATTCTACTCTATCTAATCTCAAAATTAAATGTCCCCTAAAAAGCCAAGAACATCTCAAATACCCGCACTATCTTTATTTCACAATCTCCAACTTGAACCATGGCCATATAGTGTGGAAGTTAGTGATAACTTGTGACAAGGATAGAATCATGGCTTTGCACTTTTGTGACTCGTCTCACAAAGAAAATGACAATGTTGAAAATATAGAATCATTACTTTGCACTTATATGATTATCATGATTGAAATGAAAATTCTAAATCTGTAGTTGCATTAGAATGAATTACACAGGCTGCATTCACAATCTTATAAAAATTGTAGGCTAGAATCAATTTGGAAGGCTAAGTCAAGATACTCTTTCAGGATTCATCTTCCAAAATTTGTGCTATTCGTAGTAGCCACTCTGAAGCATTTCAAAAGTAGAATCGTTGTCATGAGAGAGAGAGAGAGAGAGAGAGAGAGAGAGAGAGAGAGAGAGAGAGAGAGAGAGAGAGAGAGAGAGAGAGAGAGAGAGAGAGAGAGAGAGAGAGAGAGAGAGAGAGAGAGAGAGAGAGAGAGAGGAATACTATTGAAATATGGAGAGTCAAATTGAGTACTCTTAAGGGATTTAGAACTTTGCTAAGCTAATTTGGATAGCATAATTCTATATATGAAACAAATTGACTACTATTATCCCCCTAATTTTCAATACAATTCAGATACATATGTTTAAGAATGTTTTTTATGTTGAGCTCTAGATTAGCATATGATCATATCAAGGTCATTTAATAAGTGAAGGTGATGAGTTAAGAATAATGACAACATCAAGCTTCAGAATGGGTGGTAAAACTTTTTTTTCCTAGATGCTAGAACAAATAAGAAAATTATTTTAGTTGAATAAGGATCATTTTTCCCACAAGGCAATGGTTCCCATTTCTATTAGCTGCATTTCACTCTCCAAACAACCTTTGCTAGTTAAAGCAACTCTTCAAATTTGGCATGTTTCTAGTCTCATTAAGGTAGTTTAACTAGGTTTTAGTTTAGTCTAGGAATCACATGTTTTTAAGTTAGCATTGATAGACATGATTTGTAGATTAACTTAGCATTCTATCTAGCTAGAAAACTACTCCCCTCATGCCAAGTGGGAGAGGGGAGGCTAGCTAAATAAAGCAAAAGAGGACATTTGGACCTTATCTTTTTCAATCAATCTTAATCTTAAATACATGATCTTTACAATATAATCTCTCTTTTCAAAGTACAAATTCTAGTTAAACATGGATAAATTCTAGGGCATGTGGTATTGAAAAAGTAGAATTGAAATCAATTTTTGGAAAGTGAAGGTTATCCTTAACCTTCCACTATCTATGAAAGGGTGTGCAATGCTTCCTAAGACATACATCTAAGAGGATACTTCTAGTGGTTTGTTCTAAACTATGCAATTGTTGCTAGACCCTGATACAAGCTCACGATTGGCTTTGAATGAATCGAGGAGTGCTAGTGTGCAAACGGAACTGTAAAGAAAGCTCTAGTGATAGCACCAAGCCTAACACTGTTGGAAAATATCCTCACTTGTGCATATGATCTCGTTTGATACATGAGTTTTAAAGCACTTTAAACACATACCGATATAATAATGATTGATTAGTTAATTAGTATTTATAGATGGGTGCAAGAAAGGTTTGAAGTGGGGTGAGATACAAATAAAGACGAAAAGCCATCAGCGCACTCAAGTTAAAGTCGGGGTACGTGGTGGTGACGAAGGGCGAGAAACAGTCTCGCCAACTAGCATCTTTTCGAGCTTCAGGTACGACAACACACACACACACACACACACACACACACACACACACACAGCGCACACATTCTTTCCTTCTCTTCTTCTTCTTCAGGTGTTAGCCCCGTTTCCATGCCTTCATCTTCTGGTTGCACATCGTTTCCAGCATCTCTTGTCTCATCCTTTGGAACGGTACCGTCACTCTGCCAAAAGAAATGAGCGGGGCTGATTTATATGAATCGGTATCTACAGCAGTTCATCGGACTCCGGAGCTCCAGGCTTCCTGTTTGAGCTTGCTAACATGGCACTGGGTCAATCCCTTGATCAAGCTAGGCAATCGCAAACCTTTGCAGGTGCGTGCACGAGGGCCATCAGCGCATTATGTGCATTGTTTTTGCTTTATAATAAGTTCAAATAGCACAGCATGCAAATATCGTATAAGCAAAATGAAGCAGTGATTTGAGCTAGTCCTGTGAGAGTGTGCAACGGACGAAGGACATGCACATGAGGAGAGAAGGGAAGAGAGAGACCGGGATAAATGCAGAGAATGGAATAATAAATCCGCACTGAACTGAATAGGATGCTGAATACAAAGTGGACTGATGAGTCCCTCCATGCAACCTGAAGTATTAGTGAGGGCCAGATGTCAGAGGAGTCTCATTGGATTGGATGATAGAGAGTGCGGAAATCTCATATGGTGAAGCATGGAAGCCTGAGACAAGGCTTCATGATGAGATCATCTGGGCATTGTCCTCCGTGGGGCAGTAAACCACTGCTAGCGCGGAATCCATGATCTGCTCTAGAACATAATGGTATTAAACCTTTGTGTGTGTCTTTTCACTAGAGCCAGGGCACTCTGGCCATCCACGTGTAGCTTTGTGGGTCATATCTGTAGAAAGCCAATCTTTGCTAACATCCGATGGAACCAAATTGCCTCTCGAGTGGTAGAGTAGAGGGCATGATACCCAGCCTTTGTAGAAGACAATGCTATGGTAGGTTGCTTCTTGGTGCTCCATGAGATGGCTCTTGATCCAAGAAAGAAGGCAAAACCTATAGTGGAGTGTTGAGAGGACATGTCTCCAGCTCAATTTGAGACATTACATCTAGCTGGATTGGCTGCCTCTCCGTATTTGATTCCATAGGATCTTATTCCTCGTAGTAGTGCAAGACATGCAAAGTTGCTCTCCAGTAAGCTTGTAGAGGAGTCATTATAAAAGAAGACAAAGGTTCCATAACATAGGAGATGTTTAGCCTTTATGAACGAGCTAGATTGAAAGGGTTTCCCTTGTGATAGTGAGTTTGGACTTTGGGTCCATGGGCTCACATTGATCCATATCAAACTCCAAAAGAAGCTCGAAGATGTATTTTGATGTGAGATAAAAATCCCTTGTGCCATTTGGTAGACCTTATGACTGAGGAAGAAATGGAGGATGGCCAAATTGGTCATGTTGAACTCCTAGTAGAGTATCTCTTGTGTCCAATTTACCTTTTGTGAGTCGCTCCCTATAATGATTAGATCATCCACCTAAATATTGTTTGATAGATTTAGATTTAATGTAGAGATTATAAATAGGTTTATAGTAAAGAACATGAACACTTTAAGTTCATTTCTTAGTAGTTTACGAAAAATATAAAAAGTGATATTAACTTCAGACTAAGCTAGGCTAAATACGCCTTTGATTTGTACTCCAAGAAGTAGGGCCACACGTACTAGGAAAAGTCATCCACCACAAGCATTAAGTAATTGGCCTTCTCGAGGAAGGGATAGGACCATACAAGTTGGTGTGTATGCCCTGGTGGAGGCAACCTTGGGATGAGATCGTTGATGCCATTTTCCTTGAATATAGCTAGGGCATAAGATAGAGACAGGGAAAAATTTGGAAGTCCTTCCATCATCTTCTTCCATGATGCTTGTTGAATCAAAATTTAGGTGTCTATATTGGGCTTGCCAAAGTAGCCCAAGCTCCAAGGAACAATGTGCAAAAAGGGCTGTGAGCTTGTAGAGCCCACCCTCTTGAGGATATGTTCAAAGCACAACATTGGTGGATGCATCTTCAATAATAATTGGATCTTGTTTGAACGAGTGGGTCCCTAGTTGTATCAAACTATGAATATACAAAAGATTAATTTTCAAATCACGAACATAAAAGACTTCGACAGAAGAGTCTTGACGATTTAGTAGAAGTAGAATGGTCCTTGCTCCTCGAACTGGTATGGAAGGGTTGTCACCAACATTGGAATAGAGGTCTTAAAGCCAATTTTGACGATAGATCATGTGGGATGAAGTACTGTTGTCTATGAGCCATGGATTGTCCAAAGAGGAAGAAGCAAGTGTAGTGTCCTTGGCCTTGAATAGATGGACAAAGTTAGACTCAAAGAGTTGTGGTTGGTGAAGCCTTTAAATCCTTGGCACTGGTCCTCAGGTGGGGATACTTTTGTCAACACTTCTCGATAGGATGAGTGCCTTTCCCACAGTGTGGGCACTTAGACTTCCCTTTCTTGTTATCCTTCATGTCATCTTGCTCCTCTTTTTGCTTTGGTGGAGCTGGATCCATCGGTTTCAGTCTCCTTGTGTTGTGCATCCTATTTCGAAACAAGCGAAGTACGTTCCTCCCAAAGAATAGTGTCTTGAACTCTGGAGGTGAGTAGATTGGTGTAGAAGACTTTCTACTGTGGAGATGGAAAATGAGTGATGAGAATCATTGCCATATTGTTAGATTATATCATTTGACTGAGGGTTACAAGCTCATCTTGTAACTCCTTGATTTTGTTGATATAATCCTTCAGAGAAGAAGAGTCATTAGTGGATAACATTTGAAGCTTCTTCTTAATGGAGATGTGGTGGACAAAGTACTTCAATTGGTAAAAAGAAGACAGCTTTGTCTAAATCTTTGTTGTGGTTTGGATCCTACGAACATGAGCAAGCATTGAATCCTAGAGGCTCATGAAGAGAAAAGATTGGACTCAAGAGTTGAGCTGATCCCAAAGAGCCACCTTGTCAATAGTAGAATTAATATGTGGATCCTCCATTGGATAGGGTGATGGATAAAGGCCCATAGATCAAAGGTATCCAATATACATTCCTCTTTGTAGGACCAAAGGAAGTAGTTGGTGTTGTCAAGTCAATCTTTCTCAAGCAATGTGGGAAGAATATGAATTCACATTGAGGGTGCCACAAGTTCCATGCAGGGTCCTCCAATGAAAGCATTATTAAGAACATATAAAGAAGTTGGTGATTCTTTTAGACTTGTTAGAGTGACGATTTTTAGATGATCTATGCTTTGATCTTCAGTCTTCTTTGCATCGATCTTTGTGCTCTTGATGTGTAACGTGTCCGCTTGACCACTTGTGGGACACGTCTTAGCAGCCCATTGGGAGGGGAGTCTAGAAAGCACCACCTGGCACTCGCAAGGAATGTCACAGGGTTTGTGATCTAGGTCTTCCCGAGTCTGCCCCGAAGCGGAAGTATCCGGCCGTTCTCACTTAGGACCGACCTGAAGTCAGGGTTTCTTTCCTATCAGTTAAGTCTCTAGGAAGTAGCTAGCGTCGAGCTCCAGATGACCCACTTTGAGTAGGAACAACGTCGAAGCAGATTTATGTTGCACTTGGTTTATAGAGAATGGAAAACGAGAGGGATGCACTGCTCAACCTCTCTACCCGTAGGGTATAGTCACATTCCGGTCCCCTAAAACGGCATGAGTCGGGTTCTAACTTAACAATACCTAAAGTCATCCGACGGGATTTCGTCTACCCGGCTCGGTAGTCCCAGAAAACTGGGAGGCTTCTCACAAGGATTTACCGTCGGATGACTTTAGGTATTGTTAAGTTAGAACCCGATTCATGCCGTTTTAGGGGACCGGAATGGGACTATGCCCTATGGGCAGAGAGGTTGAGCGGTGCATTCCTCTCGTTTCCCATTCTCTATGAACCAAGTGCAGCATAAATCTGCTCCGACTTTGTTGTTCCTACTCAAAGTGGTCATCTGGAGCTCGACGCTAGCTACTTCCTAGAGACTTGACTGATAGGAAAGAAACCTTGACTTCAGGTCGGTTCTAAGTGGGAACGGCCGGATACTTCCACTTCGGGGCAGACTCGAGAAGACCTAGATCGCAAATCCTATGACATTCCTTGCGAGTGTCAGGTGGTGCTTTCTAGACTCCCCTCTCGATGGGCTGCTAAGACGTATCCCCCAAGTGGTCAAGCGGACACGTTACAGTTGGTATCAGAGCGAAACTTCATGATACATGATTGATTAATGTTCGGTTCATGGACATATTCTAAACAAAAATAACCTGAGTGGTATAGCTTGATTGTCAGGCACCTTCTGCACCCATGAATGCTGACATGCAAGAGAAAAAAATTCTTCTCAAGCAAATTAAGGCACCCGAGTTTGATGGAGAAGAGTTAGACATCGCAGCAGAAGCAGAGATATGGATTGAGACGATGGATGACTATTTCTTTGCTTTGGGAACTGCCTCCATGAATCAAGCAATGATTGGAAAACTGAAGTTAGTTGGCCAGGCTCGGTTATGCTGGAAGCAATGGTACAAAGATCAAGGTATTTCTGAAGCCGCTGTTACGTGGACTCAGTTGAAAGATGCTGTACGCGGACGATACCTTCCGCCAACCTACCAGACCTTGAAGATGAATAAATTCTTCAAGCTCAAGCAGCTGGAATTAACCCTGGAAGCTTACTACTCAAAGTTTGTAATCCTACTAAAATATGCGCCACCTATGGATATTGCATAGCAAGTATCCAAGTTTTGCCATGGCCTGAACACTCCTCTGAACCACCGCCTTGAAGCAATGCGTCCAACGGACTTGCAAGACGCATTACTCTGAGCGAATCCAATGGTCCAAGAACTTAAATCGAGCAATTGTAGCAAAGATGACTATGGAGATCAGGCGTGCGGAGAGATAGGGCACATCTGTAGGAGATGTCCCTACCGTCAATGCTTCCATTGTAATGAGCTAGGACACATCCAAGCAGACTGCCCTGATCTAAGTCCAGAAGACATTGAGCCTCCAAGAAATGAAGCTACACAGGTGCAGTCTATGGATATATAGACGAATCAGATGAAGACGAAGATCTAGAGCCCACTAAACCTTATAAGGAGGACTAAAATTCCTAGAAGCTTAATCGACATGTAACACAATTGAGAATAAATCCTACTCTTGTACCTATGGTTAATTCGAATAATATGAGTGCACTACTTGAAACATTAAGAGTAGCGCAGCGGATGCATGGTGGGTTTTAACCCACAGGTCATAAGCCCCATTAGTGCTTGTCTTCCCCAGTTTCTCTCGAGATGAGGACATCTCGATTTCTCTAAGGGGGGGAGGATGTAATATTTCCACGCAATAAAAGTTAGTTGGTTAGTTCGAAAATTAGTTAGTCAATTAATAAGTTAGTAAGATTACTAACTAAAGACTAACTAAGGTAAAAACTGACTAGCATTAATAGCTAATAATTTTCATTCAATTAAAAATATATTTAAAAACATCGAGAGTCATAAATCTGATATTTTTCTCGGATTGATAAGGACCGTAGCCACCCTTTACGAAAAGTACAATGTGAACGGGACTTATAAGCCATATTAATCATTAGTATTAAGGTGTATAGTTTGAATGGTCCAAAAATATTAGATTCTTGGGGGAAAAAAACTATTATATTTTAGATATTATTCTAAAAAGATAGAAGTAAAAGTCATTTAAAAGAAAAGACAAGTGATGTTTTAGTTAGTTTTGGAGAATTTATAAAAAGAAAATAAAGAAAAGTGATTTGCGAAATCGCGCGCGCCGCGATTGCAGTCTACAGGCAGTAGACAACACTTCGAACAGAGAAAAGGAGGAGTGAACTAAGAGCTTTCTAACAAGGGTCTTGGGGTTTTACCCCCCTTTTGGAGCCAATGCAACCATCAGATTTATGATCTGAGCATCAGATCACTGAGTCTTCTAAGAGCCCCTCCACTCTTGTTCTCAGACTTATTTCCTCCTCTCTAATTCATTATAAATATGAAGTATGGGGAGGCACAAGGGAGCATAAGGAGACCCCGAAAGGCTGCAAGAGAGAGGGAGAGAGAGAGTATACCCCTCCAAGAGATTATGAGAGTGAGAGAGAGAGAGAGAGAGAGAGAGAGAGTTACCCCGAGAGGCTACACAATTTTCTTCTGTCTCGATCCTCGATTTAACCATTTTCTCTTTCGCTCTCCCATCTCGAATCTATTCCCCCTTCTTAATTCTTTTGAGTCTACTTGCGGACGATGGCCTCCAAGCGAAGAATGTCTCGTGCAGATGACAATCCTACAACGGGCAACAAAGCTTCGGGCGAAGGCATCACTATCAATCCAATTGCGGTACCGGTCGTAAGTAATATATTTTCAAATTGATAGATGCTTGTTTTAGTGCTCGCAAGAGATGCATTAAGCTCCGTACTTTGTGGTGCTAGAATAGGACATTGAAAAGGATAAATCGCATCTCAAATATTCAAAGATGAAGTTTGTGAAGTGCTTGTATCAAAGGGAGTTAAATTGCACCTAGTTGCTATGTGAGGAATCCATGCATAGCATAAGCAACATATGGGACACTAAAGTATTGAGCATCGATGAGTCCTTGATTAATCTTTACTGAGGATAATATTGTTTAAGATTCGCAAATGCATATACACGGTACATACATGGGAGAGATTATGTAAACTTTACATCGATGACATGCAACTCCTTGCCTTAGGAGAAAGGAAGATAAAGCCAAGAAAAAATGTTGCATAGTAGGGAAATGCTAAAAGATAATTGTCACTTAGAGAAGAGGCATAAATGCTCTTGCTAGATTGATTAATTTGCATTGGAATGATAGGACTTACGTCATGTATAGCATTGGAACCTTTAGCATATGCCTTAGGCTAAAGGAGGGAATATTAAGTAAATTCTACTCTTTGGCCCTAAGGGGAAGAGCGAATATGTGATGGAATTATTGTCGCGTCTATTATTGTATTGTTTGGGAAAAATACAATTAGTTTTGTTGGTTGATTGAACAACACCCTAAATGATTTTCTTTCAATTAAGGGATTGTTGCATTGTGATTTGGATAAATATTTCAAGGCTTGTGTTGATGGCAAATGCATGGCAGGGGTTTGTAATGACAAGTTGCCATGGGAATAAAGGAATGTTTTTCTAGAATATGATATTAGGACTGATTGCTTTGATTGTGCTTGAATTTTAATTGGATTAATTAAGGAAGGATATTTTGCACGCGTGGATCATCTCCAAGATCACATCGCGGATTATCCCGAGAGGGCACTGCTCGATTCACAGGCCGATGGTCGAGTGGTGAAAAGGACAACCACGGAAATGGCATCTCACTCCTAGACCGCTTGTGGGTTAGGTGGAGCTCTGGACACCCCTTGCTTGTCTAGAATAGAGTTGGAGATCCCCGTGAGCCCAATGTCTGGGACGTTGGAAGATTCTATTCTAGATAAAGGGTGGAAATTTCGGTGCCATGAGATTTGGACCAGGTACTTCTGTTGGACAGATGGGATACATAATTCTCCTGTATGGGCAGGAGATAAAGATTAACTTAAAGATAAGTTAAGGAACTTGTTTGAAAAAATGACTGCTTGTTTTGTTTTTGTGTATGTGCTGTAAATTACGTGAACAAACTCTGTGCCCTAAAAGGCTTTATTAATGAAGCTGATTTTAAATGTCGCACATAAATGTGGTAGGACCTAATTAGACAACTAAAGCTATCAAGGGAAGCGGGTGGACAGAATCCCCTGACGGGTCCGTCCTACGGCTGGGTGGTCCCAGAGAACTGGGAGGCTTCTCACAAGGATTTACTGTCGGATGACTTTAGGTATTGTTAATTTAGAATCCGATTCATGCCGTTTTAGGGGACCGGAATGGGACTATGCCCTACGGGCAGAGAGGTTGAGCGATGCATCCCTCTCGTTTCCCATTCTCTATGAACCAAATGCAGCATAAATTTGCTTCGACTCTGTTGTTCCTACTCAAAGTGGATCATCTGGAGCTCGACGCTAGCTACTTCCTAGAGACTTGTCTGATAGGAAAGAAACCTTGACTTTAGGTTGGTCGTAAGTGGGAACGGCCGGATACTTCTGCTTCGGGGAAGACTTGCGAAGACCTAGATCGCAAACCCTGTGACATTCCTTGCGAGTGCCAGGTGACGCTTTCTAGACTCCCCTCCCGATGGGCTGCTAAGACATGCCCCACAAGTGGTCAAGCGGACACGTTACATATGATGATTGGGAGGGTCTTTTCCATGTTTTGATTGATGGGAATGTTGGTCTTCAAAAGTTTGGATAGTTTCCTCATCGGAGATTGGAGTTATCAAACCTATTGAGCTAGAAATCCATCTTCCTTCAAAGAATTTGCAAAACACACAACAATCTGTTGCATTTTGATGTTGGGATGTGTGAACGAAGGACAAATCAGCTAAACTCTTGCAATGTAGAGTGTCTAAGAAATACTTGAACATAGAAGATAAATACAAGTGTATGACAACACACAGTGATAATATTAGAACTCAAAGGTGAAGATTAACTCAGAGATAATGAAGAAAGAATGAATAATGTTCAAGTGCAAGAGTGACCAAAACCTCAAAATCCCGTGTCTCAGAAAGGACTGAGGAAGAGATGAATTGTAGAGCGTGTCGTACTCTGAACAATCTTGAAATGCAGCAAATAGCCTCCAAATAGTGACCATCTGTTGTAGACAGCAGTGTAGGTTGCATTGTCCCAAAAACACACGGCTGAGACTGAAGATGGCTGATTTGATGAAGACAGAAGTAGCTAGGCAGCAGTTGTCAACTCTTGATTTAGTATATGATCAAGGTGGCAGCTGCAAAAAGCAAATGCAGGCTGGAAATGACTAGGCGGTAGCTAGTTGATGATATCAACAGCAAAACACAGCCCTGACAGCAGTCACTTGCTGGCTGAGAACTGGCTGAAGAAGGTTAGGCTACAGCAAACACAGTAGTGGAGGAGGGCTGATGCAAACGCCTGATTGATGGATAGCACACGAACTGAGGTATCTGCAGGGGGTGCCAACAATTTGCAAGACAATTTAAGGTTGAGTAGAAGGGCAGCTTTCTATTTATACTATATAGATGTAGAACCTCCCAAAGTTTGGTGGTTGGATTATGAGGCACAGAAACTTTGGTAATTTGAGTTTTGGGGCTGTTTCAAAGAACTAATTAAGATCTTAACTTCGTAATCTACTTTTTTAGCTTAACACCCTCTCTTAGGTCGAAAATTGGAACCCAAGAGGGACTGCAAAGCGTAGCTCAGTCCATAATACCTTGAGGTGTCCTACCCCAAAGGAATCGGGGTATCAGACAAAGGGTGCAAGTGGGCTTCTGAGTGGCCTACCAAGACTATAGATGCGATGGTTATCTTGCCTTGGGAGCCCAAAGGGTCACCCCTAAGAGGCCAAGACATTGAACAAAGAGTGCTCATTGGCTGCCCAATGACCTACTAGGACTTGCAAAGGTGATGAAACTACTTTGAACTCTCTCTTTTTGTTTATTTGTTTGTTTTGTCTTGTTTTGTTATTATTATTTTTGGAAGCAACTATGTCCACGGAGAAAACAAGGGATGGTCATATCCAACATCACAAAATAAAAAGTTATTCCAATCACTCGTGGCTATCGGTGACGAAGAAAATATGTATATGTGAAATGTTGCCATCCAAGTCGACCACTCTTTGATGAAAGGAAAAAGGATAAATATGCATAGACACATGTTTACATGAACACAATGGGAATGCATGGAATAATATACAATGTCATGCTCAAGCAGATTGCTATATGCAATGGTGCCACTTAGACAATAACGTCGCAAGGGAATTGTTCACTTGCTACAAGCACTCTTTTACAATCATGATCATTAAGATGCAAATGGATGATGATACAAAGTACACATGCCATTAAATAAATGGTGATCAAAATCCTATAAGCACCAAGAGAAGAAGCCACCCTCTCTCACTACCAAACGGTAGAAGGGAAAATTCTAGGGAATCCTCCCCCCATCAGGCTGAAGTAAAAGGGGAGTGAGTATCCATGTTGATTTGAGTAAGCAAATATTAAAGGATCCGGCTTGGTCAATATGTTTGCAAAATTGTTGAATGAAGACATAAAATCTAGGCGAATGGTGCCTAGCGAAACTTGCTTGCTGGTGAAATGATAGTGTATATCAACATGTTTCACCTTTAGATTGATGATGGGATAACTAGCTAGTGGAATTCACTCTAGTTGTTGTAGAAGACAACAATCCATATGCTACATGAAAATTATAGCTCAGCTAGCAAGCTCCTTAGATAGATGGCTTTTGTGGTGCCATCATTGAGAGCCGGATTCTTAGGCTTGGCAGTGGAGGTAGCCATTACCTCCTATTTAAGGTTGGACCAAACAATGGGAGCCGTACCCAAGGAGAAGATGTGACCACCGTGGGAATGCTAGGCGTCAAGATCTCTTGCCTAATCAGAGTCAATGTGTCCCAAAAGCAAACTGTTATCATAATGGAAAGCAAGCGAATAAGTACACTTTATATATCTCAACACACATAAGCAAGCAATCCAATGTGACAATTTAGATGCATTGAAATATTGATTGAGCAATGAAACAAAGCAAGCAAGATTAGGCCTAGTATGAATCAATAAAAAAAGTATCCCTACTACAGATTGATAGGTGTGCTCATCGAAGGGCTGGCCATGAGGATCCTTAAAA
Source organism: Lygodium microphyllum (assembly GCF_053477565.2). Taxonomy (NCBI): domain Eukaryota; kingdom Viridiplantae; phylum Streptophyta; class Polypodiopsida; order Schizaeales; family Lygodiaceae; genus Lygodium; species Lygodium microphyllum. The sequence goes on along the minus strand of NC_141138.1, from coordinate 146,087,334 downwards.
AGCTTCACAATAGGATTAAGAGGAGTGGTTATGGGTTGTGTTTGATCGACTAACTAAAGGGCATATTTTTGTTGAGATAGGAACATTCCATTTCCATCCATGCCCAATAAGTTACATCATAAAGACTTTCTCCTCCAAATAACCATTTAGAAAGGCACTTTTGATATCCATATGATAGATAGACTAACCATGATGACTAGCAAGTGCTACCAACAAATGAAATGTAGTCAACTAAATAGTCGGCACAAAGGTCTCTCCAAAGTCTATTTGTTACATTAATAAGGTAAATTATGGGAGACAGGCGCGAGGGATGACCGTCCGGGGGCCTTGGGCACCCGAACGGGGTCAAGGGGAGCCTAGAGAGTAAGAGAGTCCAAGAATAGTAGAACTCACCTGAAGTTGACGGCTGGCAGAGGAAACAGGGAGAGAGGTGCCAACACATATCTAGGCGAGGTTGGGAGGAGAAAGGAATGACTCGTGCCATTGTTTCACGATCACTTAGTCCATCATCGAGAGTTTGGACTGCTGCTCGTCAGACTGGTAGAGCCGTCGGGTCCTCACGAAGAGCCGCCGGGTCTTCACGAAGAACTATCGAGTCCTGCTTTTGCCTGTCTCCCGCGAAAGCTTTCGACTATTCTCACGTGAATGTTTTCTCCCATCCGGACGCGAAACAAGACTTGAGAAGACGGCGCCCACACGTCACACGAACCAAGTTCGAGTATTTGATGGATTACGTCAGTACTGATTAGCCGATGCCTGACAGGATTGGCCCGTACCTCATCATACGTGATTGAGTTCGTGTAATGGAACTGGACGACAGTATTAAGCCAGTTGGGCGAAGTCCCGTTTGACACATAGCTGTGGGTACAGCTAGTTCACACGTGACCTGTTAGGGAAGGGGTGTGTTTAATCCCCTTCTTATTCTGTGTTCCTGCCCAATAGGCTTCATTTCAACGTGACTGGTTCGGTTTGGGGAAAGACGAACTATTCCTCACTCTTTGGGGCTATTACTAAACTGTTAAAGCCATCAATAGCTGCCCTATCACTATAATCAGCGAAGTACTTCACTTTGTACGTAAATTTCTTATATTTACTTTCCAATTCTAGTGTATTAATGGAGGGGAAAGGGAGAGAGGGAGTAATTGAGGGTTCTAGTTCTGGAGACTACCCTATGGTAGATCCCCATGAAACGGAGATACAAGACGAACAATGGGAAGAATTTTTTGCCACACGAGAACAATTTGATGATCTAGTTGCTCGTGTGCAGGCGCAGGGGGTTCAAATGGAATTTCTAACTCAAACACTCACCGAAATAAAATCTCAATTAACCTTATTACTAGAAAGCGATAAAAATAAGCTAGAAACCTCGGATATTCCATCTTCATTAAAAGATTTAGATGTGACTATGCGAGATCCTAGGGAACCCCACCAAAAGCTAAGGGATAATCCAATGTTAAAAGATATGAAACCCCCTCAGTTTCACGGGGAGGAAAAAGATAGAAATAAAGACACTATCTTTAATTTTCTCCAAAAATGGGAAGATTCGCACAAACTTAAAAATACTCCACCACATCTCCAAGCACTGGAGGCAAGATTAACTTTGGAGCCAAAGGTATATAAATGGTGGCGAACTTTAAAGGAGGCAAATAAAATACCTGAAACTTCGGCTCAATTTGAATCGGTCTTTTTGAAAGAATTCCTTCCTGAAAATGAAATGGAAAGAAATTGGGAAGATTGAGATTATGCTAGACAAAAGGGAAGACCCCTATTGACATATCTGGAGGAATATCGTGAGATAATCCTCAAATTGGAAGGAATAGATGAATTTCAAAAGGCAAGAGGATTCATTCGGGGACTAGATAAGGCCTGTAAAAAGGAAGTGAAAAGGAGTTCACCTAAGACGCTTGAAGAGGCAATTAAATTTGCATTAATCAATGAAGATAGTACGTATCCAGGTATACTCACTAGTCTCACTGATACGGAGCCCAAGACTAAGGAATTGGAAACCTAAAAAATTGTAGGAAAATTTAAAAGGAAAATGCCATTTCTTAAGGGCAAGAAACAACCTTTTGAAAAGAAACAATATGTAAGGCCAAAGTTAAGTCAAGATGACTTTGATAAGGCCAAAAAAGAAAGGCTGTGTTTCAATTGCCTATCCTCTAACCATGCTGCTTGGAATTGCCCTCAAAGGAAAAAGCGGGAAGATAAAGGAAAGGATAAGGACAAGGGCAAGGGAAAAGAAAAACAAATCCATGTAGTGCAGACCCTGGAATTAAAGGGGCATGAAAAGTATAAATCTTTAGATGTTTTACACAAGGATGTACAACACAAGTGTTGTATGTCAACTTCTATGTGGCAGCCTACTTTTGGGCCACATGATTTAGTTAGAGTGCATGGATTGTTAGCTGGAAAAAGGGTTAGAGTCATGATTGATGACTCTGCTACCCACAATTTCATAAATTATGCACTTGTCAACAAAAGAGTGGGCATCAATATGTTGTTCGTATGATGCAAGGTCAAGATAATAAAATATGGGATACAATGGTATCCAATTTGGAAATTGAGATTCAAGGATATAAAGATAAACTTGATTTCCAAATTATGAATATGGAAAGAGCCGATATTGCTTTAGGGAGGGAGTGGCTATGGGGATTGGAACCATCCTTAAAAAGTAGTTATCATTATAATACACTGGAATTTGAAAGGGATGGTAAGACTTTTGTGATTCAAGGTGAACATGAAGTATCTGATAATCCTTTGTTGTGTTCCACTGAAGTTCAGAAGCTGATAAAGAAGGAAGCTTGTGAGCTATATATGTTATGGTCTCTTCCTGTATAAAATACTTTTACTTTTTGTAATATAAAGCAACAATTTTCTTATGTTTGTGAGTTGAATGTAAGTAATGAATTAAGTGGTTTGTTAGATGAATTTAAAGATGTGTTTCCTTGTGATTTGCCAAGTGGCCTTCCACTAGATAGGGGTGATATAAATCGCCCAATTGACACAGATAGGGATACACACCCTATTTCTAAACCACCTTATAAGTTAAGTGAAACACAGCACCAAGAAGTTGAAAGACAAATTAAGGATTACCTTGATAAAGGGTTTATACAACCCAGCAATTCACCTTGGGCTTCGCCAATTTTATTGGTAAAGAAAAAAGATAGTTCTATGCGACTTTGTGTTGATTATAGAGCACTTAACAAGATAACAGTGAAGAATAAATTTCTTATGCCCAGAATGGAAGATCTTTTTGATCAATTACAAGGGGAAAAATTCTTCACAAAGATAGACTCAAGATCAGGCTATCACCAAGTAAGAATTAAGGCATAGGATGTTCCTAAGACAACATTTCATACTAGATACGGGCATTATGATTTGTTAGTGATGCCTTTTGGCCTCACTAATGCACCAGCTACCTTGATGAAGCTGATGAATAGTGTGTTATGGCCCTATCTAAGACATTTTGTAGTAGTCTTCTTGGATGATATCTTGATCTTTAGTAGATCAAAAGAAGAACATTTGGAACACTTACGATTAGTATTCCAATTGCTAAGAACACATTCCCTTTATGCGAAGAAAGCTAAATGTGAATTCTTCGCACAAGAGATCAAATATTTGGGGCATATTATCTCGAAAGAGGGAATTAAGATGGATCCAGAAAAAGTAAGGGCAATTATTGAATGGCCATCTCCAAAGAGCCTGGAAGAGCTGCAGATCTTCCTAGGATTATCTAGATTTTATCGTAGATTCATTCAGATTATGCCAGAATAGTTGTTCCAATGACAGACCAACTTAAAGGGAAAGGGAAGAGCTTTAATTGGGGAACAGACCAAAATGAAAGTTTTCAAAAACTTAAGGTAGCTATTGCTACAGCTCCAGTACTATTAATTGTGGATCCCAATAAACCATTTGTGGTTGAAGCCGATGCCAGTGATAAGGCGATAGGCGCGGTCTTATTACAATAAGGTCGACCAGTTGCTTTTGAAAGTAAGAAATTAGACCGTGCAAAACGAAATTATTTAGTTTATGAGAGGGAACTGTATGCAATAGTACATGCAATGAAGAAATGGAGGCACTATTTGTATGGTGCCAAACTTTTGATCTTGTCGGATCATGAAAGCATTAAGTGGCTTAATGACCAACCGGATCTACAAGGGCGTAAAGCCAGATGGGCCGAACTCCTCCAAGAGTTCGACTATGAGATAAGGTATAGAAAAGGAAAGTATGATATAGTGGCTGATGCACTCAGCAAAATGCCCATCATAAATGAATTGAGTTTTACTCAGTTCACTTCCGATTTGCTTGAATCCTTAAAAGGGAAATGCCAGGTTGATCCGGCATATTCCAACATATGGGAAGCAATTGAAAATGGGGATCCAAATGGAAGGGCCTCCATTGAGGAAGGAATATCTGAGGATGTTCAACAAGGAAATGAAGCATCAGGGGTTGCTCAAATAGGATTCAAGTGGAAGAATTTTACCATTGATAATGGTTATTTACTCTACAAGGGTAGGGTATGTGTCCCGAAAGATGAAGAAATAAGGTGCCAGATACTCTTTGAGTGTCATGATACCCCTAGTGCGGGACATCCAAGAGTTAATAAGACTTATAGTTTTATTAAAAGGCAGTTCTATTGGCCTGGAATGAATAAGGACGTCCTTGACTATGTGGTCAAATGTAATAAATGCCAGGTTAATAAAGCTGAAAGATTGAAAATGGGAGGACTTCTCCACCCATTAGAGATTCCTTCGGGAAAATGGGAGAGTATCTCCATGGACTTTATTGTTGCATTACCCAGAACACAGAGGGGGCACGACTTTGTGTGGGTGATTGTGGATAGATTAACCAAAATGGCTAGGTTTATTCCAACTTCAACTGATGTTAAAACACCAGAATTGGCTAGATTGTTCGTAGAGAACATATACCGATTGTATGGCCTTCCGGCAAATATAGTTTCTGATCGGGATAGAAAATTTGATAGTTAATTTTGGCGTGCTGTATTTAGGAAGTTGGATACTTTTCTTAGCATGAGTACGACGGACCATCCACAAACTGATGGGCAAAGTGAAAGGGTTAACCAAATCCTTGAAGATATGCTCAGGGCATATGTAAGTAAAAGGCAAACTAATTGGGAAGAGTATCTACCGATAGTAGAGTTTGCATATAATAGTGCCAAGCACTCTTCCACTAGATATAGTCCATTTATGTTAATGTATGGGTTTCAGCCCAGAGCTCCTCATGCAGTAGGACTGCATAAGGAAAAGGTTCAGGCAGCCAAGGACTTTTTGGAGGATATGAATAGCATGTTAAAATTTGCTCAAGAAAATATTAAGAAAGCTCAAAATCGAGCTAGAGCTTATGCAGATCCTCACCGAAGAGACATCTCCTTTGAAGAAGGAGAATTGGTCTATCTTAAGGTGCCTGAACAAACTAAAACCATGAAAACGGGACGATGTCCAAAGCTTTCACCCAGGTATTGTGGTCCTTTCACAATACTTAAAAGAGTGGGAGAACAGGCTTACAAGCTCCAACTACCTACTGGTAGTAAAACACATCCGGTTTTTCATGTAAGTAAGCTAAGGAAGAAGTTGGGTGATTTGGATAATTTGATCTTAAATGATAACATTGAGGAGTTATTAGATGACCAATCTAATCCACATGAACCAGAAAGAATATATGTTCGTAACAGATGAACAAGGAATACTATTTATCAAGAATGTTTGGTTAAGTGGAAAGATTGTTTAGAAGAAAGCTCGACATGGGAGCGAGTAAGTACCCTAAGGAAAAGGTTTCCCAATTTACAGTTGGACCTTCCAAGTACCGTTTTCGAGGATGAAACCGATTCTTAAGTGGAAGGAAATGTTACATTAATAAGGTAAATTATGGGAGACAAGCGTGAGGGATGACCGTCCGGGGGCCTTGGGCACCTGAACGAGGTCAAGGGGAGCCTAGAGAGTAAGAGAGTCCAAGAATAGTAGGACTCACCTGAAGCTGACGGCTGGCAGAGGAAACGGGGAGAGAGGTGCCAGCACATATCTAGGTGAGGTTGGGAGGAGAAAGGAATGACTCGTGCCATTGTTTCACGATCACTTAGTCCATCATCAAGAGTTGGTCGTCAGACTGGTTAACTGCGTCTCACTATTCCTTACTTCTGTTGAAGCCCTTGTACCACAACTCGAGCCTCGTACTTATCTAAGGTTTTATCAGCTTTCATTTTGGTTCAAAACATCCACTTAGTTCTAATAACCTTCTTGTGGCTCAAACAATTCACCAAAGTCTAGGTTCCATTCCAATCAACACTCTCAAGCTTCTTTCCCATGTCCTCTTGCTATTGGGGATGTTTTAGAGCCTCTTGCTGACTATTCGGCTTATAATGCACTATATAGTCTATCATAAAGATAGTTGCAAATGATAAAGTAGGTGTAAGCCTAGCAGATCTTCTAAGTCCCTCTAGGATGAAATCCGGTGGAAGGATCACTGAATCTTGCTGGTATTAGCGAGAGGTAATGGATACTTGGGAGGGGGCATGGGAGCTGAAGTCTTTGCAGGTGGGTCAGGAGTGGGTAGTTAACCAAGAACATCTCTTCTTGTAATGACCCAATGTGTTTTGGGATTAGACAACCGGTATGCTTTAGCCTTAGAAGAGTAGCCCACAAATATCAAGAGCTCTACTTGGAGCACATTCTTTCATACTTGTCATTAGAAGTATGTGTATACGCATGACTCCTAAAGACTCTAAGATGGGAGATGATAGGCTGAATTCTAAGGAATGCCTTGAAGGGGGTCTTTTGATGGATTGCTACAATTGGGTATCAGTTGAGGATTTGCATAGAAGTATTAACAACCTCAATCCATGGATGCTCAAGGAACTTTGTTGTGAACAACAGATAGTGTACCATATTCATCACAATGTAGTTCCTATGCTCTATGTGAAACCAGTCTTCCTTCTTAGAATGGGTGGTGATAACCTGATTTAAGAGTTAATTACAGCAATAAATAAATGCACATAAAATGAAATACACACTTTACCATAACATTCTTGGACAGTAGACACCCTGTTGGCCCCAAAACTGGCGCCCCTTGTGGTATTTCTTTAGCTTTCTTTCAATTGGAAGGAGTACAACTTGAGATTCTTCAATCTCCTCCTGCTAACCAATTGCTCTTGCTGTCATAAATGACCAGCAAGCCTTTTGGGTCATTTGCCCCTTGATTCACCCAAGACTTCTTCTTCTCCAATTTGACCCTTGGCTGGTCAAATGCTGCCCCAAATCAATTTGGGATGGGCTGGCTCTTGAAATCCCTTGATAATCTTCAATTATCAGCTGTTGATTTTCAGTCCCTTGAGCTTTCAATCTCTGGCACGGATCCCAAGGTGGCTGCTAAACCTTGTAAATTAGGGTTTACTGCAGAAATTACAGATCAGCCCACCAAAAATGGCTGAAATCTCCTCTGAATGGCTAAGAATTGCTGAGAATGGCTGAGCATAGGTTGAAGGAGATGAGAAAATGCTGTAGAGAGAGAAAATTCTGAGATTTGTCACGAAGAATTGATCAAAATCAGCTGCTGCCCTGTTGTACTAGCACCAAACGGATGCACCAACAACAATAGGAGCATCAGAGACTGTGTTCTTCGGAAGAAAGTGCATCAGCACAATTGCCAGCTTCCCAAGGTCAAGAATATGCAATCTCCATCACCAAAATGGTCTCCAATGGTTGGGAAATGGCCCCAAAAGCTGGCAGCAATAGTCCAACACCTCTTCCGAACAACTCCAAAATGAAAAAACGAGATTTCCCTCTCCCTTCAGCCCTATTTAGCCTTTCCTCCACTTGCATGGGAAAGTTTTGCCAAGTGGCAGCTTTCTTAATCCATTTTCAGTAATTTTTAGCCATTTAATTAATTTTTAGAATTAATTAATTCTGAAAATTAATTCAACCCTTAATCCATGCCCAGAAAATTGACCTTGCCCATCCAAAAATTAATTGGCTAGGCCATTTGCAACCCAAAGTGGTTCCATGTATTAATCGAGCCTTGGACAAGCATTAATCCATTAATTAATGCCTAGTCCCTAGTGTCACCACTGACACTTAATGGCCAATTAATGGTCCTAGGGGCAAACTGACACTAAAATTCACCTAGAATCTAACAAAAGTAACTTGTTACAACTTTTACCTTTGACACCCATCTTTTTCACAGGGTCCTTCGGCCTTCAACTGTGAAAAAGTAGCTTGCACCTCACATGTGCATCTTTTAATTGCACATTTGATTAATCCTTTAATCAAATGTCAATTAAATATAAGCAAAGCATCAAATTTTTACGTCCTCGTGACACTATGACTCCATTCATGAAGGGAGTGTTGAGCTAAAGTGCTCTATAGATTGATTAGCTCTTTTAAACAATCCAAAACATGTAATGACCGAAACTTTCATTAGAAAAGAAACGCGTTCCTAGAGAGTTTCTATGTCTCGTAAGCAAAACCCTAATTTGGGATGGGGGCCAAAATGTTTTATTACAGGTTTTTCTCCCTTCTTCCTGAGACAATACAATGTACACAAAGTACAAATAAGACATAACATAAAGGAAAGTAGGCTACTAAGTTAAACAATGCATAATTGACTATACTAATCGATTGGCGTTATAACTATGCTGGTTGTAGGTAGGTGCAACTAACCAAATATGATAAGGTCATTAATGTCAGCATGTGTTGAGTTTCCCATCTCAATAGTTCCCCTCAACCTCAATTGCATGTTTACAACGCCAACTAAGCTTCGAAATCCTTGAAGCTTCTTTGCACATCAATGCTTTCGTGAAAATGTTAGCTACTTGATCTTGTGTGCTGACATACACCAAGTCAATCTCACTTGCAAGTACCTTCTCTCTCACAAAATGGTAATGGCATGCCTTTGAGGTTCCCTCATACAAGATTGTTTGAGCACATGGTGTTGTATGCCCCATTAGGAACTTGGTGCATTGGATACACCAATCCAAGATTTGGAGATTCCAGGACATGTGTGCTCAATGGCATACATCAAATCCATTGAACATGGAAGAACATCAACATGTACAGTTACTATCAGTTGAAGTCTTAACCCTAGGAATGGAATCACATATCTAGGAAGCTACTCGTAAGGAAACAGAAAGTTGAGCTACTAGATTGCACTGCCCATAATCATTCATATTCAATCTTGTCTAAATTTTCAAGTGATGCAATGTTTTGTCTAATATAGTTAAAAGTTATTTACAGATTGGGCTAGATTATGTAGGATAGATTTTTGGCCCATGAACTTCTAGTATTTGTTATATAAGATGTGAAAATAGGGCAGCAATGATCAAGGTCAATGGTGATGTGATGGAATCTATTAATTTGACCTGGTTGAAGTAGGCAAGCACTCTCCTTTGCCAGGAATAAGCCTCCGTCCCTACATTTTTAAGTAATTAAAGGTCATTACCATCATGTACTTAAACTCAATGATCTACATGTGTCTCTATACAGACTGAAGATCTTTATGAACTCATTCCAAGTGATACAGCTTGTGATTGTGAAAGACTGTGGGAAAGAGCTACCACACATGAGAATGTCTCCGTATGGACTGTGCTTTTGCAAGGCCTTGGAAAAAGTTACTTCATGGCAGCCCTTTGGAAACCTTTATGGCTAGGGTCTGTTCTGCTGCAGGTAAACATTTGCTTCTATTCAAGTCTTTTTCCAATGCATATATCCAGTCTGTTATGATTGTAAGATTTGACCTGCACCTAAAATATTGAATTACATCTGTAGGCCTGAATGTTCTTGAGCTTTGTCCTTTGTTTGAAACTCTTGCATTTCATTTTACATCAAACTGACTTATCCTTGTACTGTATAGGTCTTTGCTTTGAAGGCACTTGTTCAAACTGTAGAGAACAGAAAAACTAATTTCCACTGGCGATGGGGTTTTCTGTTAGTGTTAACTATGTCTTTTGCATCAACTCTTCAGAGCATTTCACAAAACAATCTTTTTAGCTCATGCCAACGAATAAGCATGAGAGCACGTGCGATGGTTAGCATGGCAATTTTGAACAAGGTCAACTCTACACGATCATATATAACCTGAAACATATTTTTGTAAATTGTGATTGCTGTTGGCGAGAAATGGATGTAGAGATGGTTATATACCTGCATGTTCCTCAACATAAAGAATGACTTGTTATACTCACTCTACTAGAAGTGGTATCTCTTAGTGAGCTGCCACATTATCTACTATGAGATTAATAGTATAGGCAAAAACTTCGGCAGACTGGAAAAGTGTTGTCTATGAGAGGGATGGAGCTAAGTGATCCTACAAAGTTAATAAGCATTGGCTTTGAAGTGGAGAAGAGGGATAGGATTCCCAAAATTATGAAGCAAATAGTTAGAGAACCTATAAGCTAGAATGCTCAATAAGCAGGACTCACAAAACCAAGGAGTAGGTGATATGAAAGATTTGTGACGAGACATGAGAAAGGGAGGTTTGACAGAAAAGGATCATGATGCCAGAAAGAAGAGCTTTAAAGAAAGAGTGATAACTGGATTACCCTCATTTTCTGCTGTAGACTAGGAGAGGATGCAGTCCCATTTCAAGATTGAAAAAGGCTTTGTTTCAAAGAGGCAACCTTTAGTTCAATCCATCTTGAGCTGAAGTATCACTTTCCTTTCCTTCTTTCTTGTGCTTTCAAAGTAATATTGGGCTGGACAGCTGGCTGATTTACCACTTTGACAGCCTTATCATAGACTTCTCAAATTGAGACACTGCCTTATCATTGACTTTCTCAGATTGAGTCTTTGTCAATCCATAGTATCCGGTGTCATTTTAGAGTTTACTCCATGGGTAGAGAGGTCAATACAACTAGATCCCCCTGATTTCTCACTCCTTATGAACCAAGTGCGACAAGGGTTGGCTTCAGTTTGGATTCCCTTGTGAAAGCAACTATCAATATAATCGATGCTATAGACTTTGTTGGGAGACCTTAGAGTCAATTAGGAATCTTTGTTATAGGTCAATCCTCATGGGAATGAGTTGGAGCTTCCCCTACGAGGGTAGACTCAAGTTACCCCAGGTGACGAAGTCGGAATATTCCATGGGAGTTCTAAATGGAGTCGTCTAGGTATCTCCCTTGATGGACTACATAATTCGTACTATCAACGATTCGTTAGATAGGCACATCACACATGGTATCAAAGTGAAAGGAAATTGTGGTTATAAAATCAGGTAAAATTGTTTAAAAGCATGTATAATGTCATGATTAAGTAGACAACTTCCTTATGAAGCATTTTTACCACTAATCAGTGATAGATTTTTCCGAAACGATCAATGCTCTCTCATTCTTTCATCATGGCTCTCTTAATTTATGATCCTAGATAGTCCTCAACATGGTGTCAGAGCATTTTCTTTCACTCTTGCCTCCTCCAGTCCCATCTCCTCTCAAAGTGGATTTTTTCCATCTATCCACCATAGCTAGCATAACTCCATGCTCATGCTTCATACTTTAATTCACTTAACAAGTCTTGGAGAAATTAGCATCAGATCATAGCATGACATCTTAGCTTCAGATTGGTCATAGATATCCCAGGTTTTGTTACACAATTGATCAACATTCATATGCTCAACTAAAAATTAGAAGCTTGGCAACCATAGGTTTTTCTCTGGCAGCTCTGCTATACAGAGGTAACTCTACCTATATTTGATCATTTGATGAGTTTAATAGTCAGATTCTAGAGCTTTCCAAGGCACACGAAAGCTCTAATAGACAGCATGGCATGGACCATGTGAAGCATGCTGACAGATTTTTCAAATAGGAGGGCTAAAAGTCTAATCAGGTGGTCATACTGCCAACCTGCCTGCAGCTGCAGTTATGTTTTTTCCTGAATTTCTCATTAATGTTTAAGCCCTGATATGCTTCACAAAATCTGGATTCATTCTCCAAACTAGGCTGGTTTTCTGGAGCATCAAACCTCATAGCCATCAAGCCTTTAGAATTAGGGTTTTTGTCTTATGCAAGGGTTTCCTCAAAATTTTATCTTAACACCATCGATTGAGGCAAGGAAGAAGCAAATCCATAAGCATTCACTTCAAGCTCAAGCATCCATCTGCATAGTCAAAGCATTCTAACTTTGTCTTCTGTCGCTCCTTTTTAGGTAACAAATGATTCTATTAATAAAACCTTTTGACACAAAGTATCCTAAGGCAAAGTACAAAAATAGCCCTATGAGAGACTTCCAAAACAAAAAATATAAGCTAAGGGGAGGCCTGTTACAAAACCTAAGTGAATAACCTATCAGGATGTCTATAGTGCCAAACCATATGTGGCTGACAGACTACAGTGCAAAACAGTGCTAGAATCCTAGGTCCTCAGAAAAGCCTCTCTCCTCCTCATAATCTCTAAATCACCATGTATCCTCTCCCATCTCCCATGGAGAGTGTGAATAGTCTCCATCCAAATCTTGGAGAGGGTCTCTGCAGTGGATATGCCCAATAAATTTATAGCATGATAGTATCGAGCAGTCCAAACTTACAAAGCAATGATGCTAGCTATTAGCTCCTATCTTGACAATGCTAGCGAATCCACATTGACTATGATATCTAGTGTAGCGATCTTGCTCTAGAGCTGGTGTGAGATGAGATAGTCACAACTCCCTTATATACCCTCATATATAGGCTTGGCCTCTACTCGTCACCAAGAAATTGTCCCCTACATCACAATCATAGGCCGCCCTATTGTGCCCTCAAGCATCATCTAGAGGGCAGACATCCTAAGCCCTAGGACAGTCCCAATAGTAGTGTCTCTTTGTCTCCTTTGGCTTCCCACATCTAACAAAAGCGACTGGATCTCTACCATAACCAAGCCAACTGCCAACTGTTAGGCTTATATGTGCTAGTAACCATAGAAATAACGAAATCTTTTTGGTTCTAAAGCTATGCTCCAATCTCCTTTAGAAGTTAGTTAGGAAGATGAGACACACTGTGCAATCCATGTCGAGTCACTACTGGCATTACTTTAATTTTTCTCATTTGAATCCTCCTTCCCAATCTGGTAGCATATTTGAGAAAGGGAATATCCTTGGGTGTCTCTGCAAAGAGATCCCTCCAAACCCATTTCCTAGGGTCCTAATGTAGTCTTTATAGAGGCCTCCTCCTATGTACCTAGTATCTCTAACAATCCATCATACATAGCACAAGGTTTGGGTCCAAATATCAACTCATGTTTCAATGAGGCAGCACTTTGATCCTTTGTTGAGAGCATCATTTGAACTCTAACTGATTCAATCCTCTCTCTCGAGTCTGCCATCCTCATGTGTTAACAAGGTAAGCACACACTCTTTACTAGTAGCCACCACTACAAGAAGAATGCCTCCTTCCTTAAAGAACCCAATCCATGTCTGAGGGGTCTTTGTATTAGTCCTCCATGTGGGGGGGTACCACCTTCTTAATGCCCTCCATCATGTCTTTGGCTGCTTTGATGCCGTGAAGCCTTTGTCTCTAGCTGGTAGCTCAAGAAAGGCAAACAACTCCCATGCTGTAGAAGCTATTTGTGAAGAGAACCTTTCCCAAGATAAGCATATCCTCTCTCCAATGGTGTGGCCTTTCTTTGTCTTGAATAGCTAGTTGAATAGAAGAGGTGGTCTCATCTTCTTTTCAATGGCTGTTGGAGCAATGAGATGAAAAGATGTAGATATTGTTAGCAGTCATGTTTGTTATGCCTTGTCATCTCGTGCCTGTGAGCCTTAGTTTGAGTCAATCAAGGACTTTTGTTGCTTTGACAGGTCTATCATGTGTTTTGATGGGGGAGCTACTCATTCTGGAGTGGCTATCTGGGTGCATTTCTTTTGTTTGTTGGGCTTCAGTGTGTTTTCCATGAGCAATTCTTGCATTTCCCAGGCTGTCCACACCTGCCGGACATTGTTCTTGCCAATTGGATTTTTTTGGTGGCCATTTGGCATTTTCTAGGAATTTATTATCCCATGACCAGCATTTATGGCATTTCTAGACTGCAATTGGCCAGTTTAGGGGTTTTGTGGCTATTTATAGCCATTCCCCACTTGGTAGTCATTCATATCATTCATCTTCTTTCTTCCCTGGCAAGTACACACTGTGACTCCGTCATCTTCCTGTGCCTCCAATGTTGCCATCATCATTAGCTTGATCTGGTGGCCTCATTGACGCTAGGCTGCGTGCGGGGATTGATCAATCCTCTTGTATTCAGCATTTGTTCCTTGTTCAATGCAAGTTTCTTTTCTTTTTCTCTTGTAGATTCTCTCACACATATACAGCACTACTGTGCGAGATACATTGAGGGAGCTAGACACACATATACAGCACTACTGTGCGAGATAGATTGAGGGAGCTAGACACACAGGCCTCTTTGGATGAGTTTATAGGACAGTTGGCCGAGATAATACATACTTCAGCAGCATACGCTTTCCCACACACTATACCGTCAGATAAACCTCCACGAGGTAATGCCCCACAGAATGGCTGGTATGATGATGAGTGGAGAGAGACACGAGCACGTTTTCAGCGAGAGATGGCACTTGGCATATGTACACATAAGCATGCTCGAACACTCTTCAGACGGTTGGTACGCAAAAAGAAGCAGGAATACCTGAGCAGACTAGAAACAGAAAGGTATTCCATGTTCTTGGGCCAGGACAGCAAGAGAGCATGGAAAAAGATGCACGAGAACTAGTCACCCCTACAAATTACTAGACCGGATGATTGGCATGGATATGCTTGCACACTCTATGATATTCCTGGCCAAGAGCCTATGCCACTCCCCTCAACCTCAAGACCAACAAATTGCAGATTTTTCACAGAAAAAAAAGTGAGGAATGCCATATGGAAACTGAAAAATGGAAGAGCCCAAGATCATGATGGTTTTAGTGGCTGAACACTTCACGCATGCCTGTGATATTCTGGCACCAACTCTGGCTCACATCTTTAATAGGGTAGTTTGTGAGGGATTTTGGTCAGACCATATTATTGTGCCGCTCTTTAAGAGTGGAGACCCCACGCTACCTAGTAACTACCGAACTATCATGATTGGACACATGCTGGCCAAGATATATGGCTCTATCGTGGAACAAGCATTGAGTGAATGGGCCGAGATGCATGGCCTGAGATCAAAAGGCCAAGCTGGCTTGAGGAGGGGATATACAACTCTAGACCATATCTTTACATTGAGGGCAATCATCGAAGAAGGCAAGGCATTCAAGAAAAAGATTTATTGCTGTTTTGTGGACTTCTGCAAGGCCTTTGACACAGTGCCACGTGCTAGACTCATGAGAAGAATGCAAAACATTGATGTGCCTGTAGAGATACAGTGGAGTATCTATGCCTTGTATGAGACAGTGACAGGCAGAGTACGAACACCTGAGGGCATCTTAGATACAGTCAATAGCACCATTGGGGTGAAACAAGGCTGTCCACTTTCACCGACACTATTTGGGCTGTATATAGATGAAATTTCAGAATATGTCGATAGGACTGGTGGGGCCGGAGCCAGCCTAGCTGTAGTGCTGATACCATTACTGCTTTATGCCGATGATATTGTACTTATATCTGACTCACCTGAGGGACTAAATAGACACTTGGATGCATTATCAGCCTTTTGCAGAGATAGAGATCTTAAGGTGAACCTTGGGAAAACTAAAGTTATGGTGTTTAACACTTCAGCTGCTTGGGTGACAAGAGCTGAGCACCAGTTTACTTTTGATGGAGAGCCAGTGGAGATGGTTAGGCAGTATGTCTATTTGGGAGTCACATTGAAGGGACCACAGTTCTCTTGGAGAGAGACATCAGAGGCTCGTTTGGCAAAAGCATATGCAGCCTTAGGTGCATTGGAGAGGCAATGTGCTCACATACAATTTCATGAGCCGCGCACCAAACTGTGGCTTTTGGACACCCTGGTTACACCCACACTCCTATATGGGGCAGGTATTTGGGGTCCGAGTCTCTTTCACACGAGGAGACAGCCTTTGGGAGACCAGGATGGACCAGAGAAGGAATACTATGACGGATGGGAGCATATGGAAAGACCACTGGTCATGATGATCTCACGTATGATACGAGCGAAGAGCTCGACCCCACATGAGATTATTAGAGCTGAGTTGGGAGCATCACCCATGGTGGCTGAGGCCTTGGTCCAGGCAGTGACTTTCATACATAGACTATGGGAGCTCCCCCAAGACAGATACCCATGGCTAGCCCTGGCCTCTTCTAGACAACTAGCAGCAGACGGTGATAGACACTGTTGGTATGCTCAGATGAGTACATGGATGAGTCTACATGGGCTGCAGATTGACAGACTACCCCCCTTTGACTATAGCCTGGATTGCCCTACACTTGACCTAAGCCGATCAGAGCTAAACCATGTGATCAGAGCAGACATACTGAAGTTAGATACGGAGAAGACCTGGATCTGACCCCCCTCCCTCCAAGGCACGAGGATGGCACACTATCAGACCCACTTCCTTCAGGTATCTGAGGATGGTTTCATCACCTGACCCAATTACATGGACACAGCTGCCTCATGGACTACGCACAGTTATTGGTCAGATCCGCACCTCATCCCACCACCTGAGGATTGAGACAGGCAGATGGGAGGGTATACAGACAGAAGAACGCATATGCCCACTATGCGACAGAGAGCTAGAGACAGAGGAACACTACATCTACCGATGCACTGTATATTATGACATACGAGGTAGATACCACTGTCTGTTTCGAGAGGGTTTTGGACCTACCGATGCATCTTCTGTAGGTGTCCCTTTGGATAGAGCAGTAGCACTAAGCCGGTCTAGGCGCCCACGTCCACCCGGATGAAGGCCTAGACATCCACACCACAGACAAATTAAAGCCATCATTGAGCGCCACAGGAGACAGATGCCGAGACGCCTCAGTCATGCAGAGATACACCTCCCTAGAGAACAGACATATCATTGATGGAGAGTTTTCCTTTCTCTACTCTCACTTTCAGATCACTGACATGTTTCCCTTTTATAGGACACTATTTCATTCTTTTTCAGTCTTATAGGCATGTTTTTAATCTTTTTCTCATTCCAGATGAGAAACACACCATCATTGTATGTACTGCTTTGGTCTCATAGGCCACATTGGCCTTTTAGAGACGTTAATATACTCTCTGTCTCTCTCTCTCTCTCTCTCTCCCGTTTGTGTTTGAGTTCCTTCTTTCGTCGCGCACTCACATGGTATCAGAGCATGGTATTTGAGAGCAACATAGAGTTTGTGGACGTTGCAGAGGAGGCCATCTACATCTGTGTTTGCTGAAAATGCAAGCTCCTGTTGATTGGCGATTGCATCTGGTGCTCAAGCATCATCATTTGGAGGTAGGCGATTGCTTCTAGCCATGAGGTATCATCATTAGGTATCAAGTGTCAATATCTAGCATCAGGCAACATCAAGTCATTAGCGTTTTGCACAAAATGCAGCCTACTGGGTGGTGGTGATTGTCTGTTGGCCAAATGATTGCCTTCTATGGTCAAAATGCAACCTTCTTGGAGCAAGCGATAGCATTCACATTTGCATTTTGGTATTTTTGTATCCTTCGTGAGCAGTCGACAGTACTTTTTCCTCAGACAAACTTTCTACATTGAGATCTTTGCATCCTGTAGTTGATTCCTCTTGTTTCGGGGCTCTGTCCATAGCCAAAACTCAACATTTTTGTGGGTGTTAGCCGGTATATACGAAGATATCTTATCACTAGTTCTTTGTTGACTCAGAGGATGAGGTCTCTATTCCTTCCTTTGAGAGACATAGAGATTTTCGTGCTAGTTCACGCGATAAACAGAGGTCACCTGGCCCGTTTGTTTGGGAACCCTCTCCTCCCCATTCTCTCCATTTTTCACAGAAGGTCCGTTCTACTAGCCTTCATATGCCTTCCATGGCACCCTCTATACAAGTGCACGTACTCCCTTCTTTGCCCAAAGGAGACCGGCTTGATGGTTCCAACTACTTGCTTTGGTCATGTAAAGTGGAGTGCATCCTTGATACCTTCAATCTTTGGGAATTTGTTACCTACTCTATTCCGTGTCTAGTGGAGGATCCCACCATTGGATCATCAATGAATCGTGCGCCCTTATGGAATTGGCTCAACTCTAGAGCTCGATCTTTTCTCTTTATGAGCTTATAGGATTCTGTCCTAGTGCATGTGCGCAGGTTGTGGAAAGTAGCAGAAGTGTGGACAAAGCTTGCTTCTTTGTACCATTAGAATACATTTGCCCACCGCATTACTCTCGAGAAGAAATTACGGATGCTCGTTGTTGACGATTCTCCTTCCATGAAGGATTATATTAACAGGTTGGAGGATATGAGGGATGAGCTTGTGTCCTTTGGCAGGATGATCTCTTTAGAGGATATGGCTATGACTCTTTTGATAAAGCTTTCATTTCCTCCGTTTGATATCTTCTACACTAGCCTTCTTACATCGAGGACCTATAAGATGCTTCTATGGGAGGAGCTTGCCCTGCTTGTTTTGGAGCATGATAAGCGCACTAAAGAGGTAGCTAGTGGATCCACCTCCACCAAAGCTTTTGTTGCATGTTTGGGAGAGGGGAAGAAGAAGAAAGGGAAGTCCAAGGCTAAAAGATAGGAGCATTCTTCAAGCTTTGACTGTGACTCAGAGAAGCCAAAATGCCCATACTGTGGAAAGGAGACACATCTAGAGGAGAAATATTGGAAGAACTATCCTCACCTTTGTCTAAAAGCGAAGGATGGAGCTAAAACTGTCGAGCCTTCTACCTTTACTCCAACGGTAACCGATGAGTTAGTGTTCCTTCATATTGTTGACTAGGAGGAGCTTTCTTCCGTGTTTGCCTCATCTTCTAAGAGGCCTTGATTGGTTGATAGTGGAGCTTCTAGTCATATGACTCCACGAGGTGATTTGTTATAGGATCTATGCTGTTGAGTCCGCCAGTAAGGAAGCACGAGAGTCTATCGATTCACCTCCTAGCCATGCTCAGGAAGATGCAAGAAGAAAAACGAGTGTAGTATCCTGCTAGCCGTCGAATGCTCAAGAGTTATACTAATTTATAACTCACTTACTTAAGGCCTTGTTCCCACTTACTTCCTAAGCCCCCCGAATCCCGTACGGGCGCCCAAGGCCCTCGGACAGTCATCTCTCGTGCTGTTTCCCCATAAGTTACATTCATTAATGTAACATTTCCTCCCCCTTAAGAATTGGTTTCGTCCTCAAAAACGATACTTGGAAGGTCTAACTGTAAATTGGGAAACTTCTTTCTTAAAGTGCTTACTGGCTCCCATGTTGAGCTTTCTTCTGAACAATCTCTCCATTTTACCAGATATTCTTGATAAATAGTATGTCTTGTTCATCTGTTATGAACATTTAAAATTCTTTCTGGTTCATGTGGAATAGATTGGTCATTGAATAACTCCTCAATCTTATCATTTAAGATTAGATTATCCATATCACCCAGCTTCTTTCTTAGCTTGCTTACATGAAAAATTGGATGTGTTTTACTATCAGTAGGTAGTTGAAGCTTGTAAGCCTGTTCCCCCGCCCTCTTAAGTATTGTGAAAGGACCACAATACCTGGGTGAAAGCTTTGGACATTGTCCTGTTTTCATGGTTTTAGTTTGTCCAGGCACTTTAAGATAAACCAATTCTCTTCAAAGGAGATGTCTCTTCGGTGAGGATGTGCAAAAGCTCTAGCTTGGTCTTGAGCTTTATTAATATTTTCTTGAGCAAATTTTAACATACTATTCATATCCTCCAAAAAGTCATTTGCTGTCTAAACCTTTTCCTTATGCAGTCCTACCGCATAAGGAGCTTTGGGGGCTAAAACCCATACATTAGCATAAATGGACTATATCCAATGGAAGAGTGTTTGGCACTATTATATGCAAACTCTGCTATCGGTAAATACTCTTCCCAATTAGTTTACATTTTACTTACATATGCTCTCAACATATCTTCAAGGATTTGGTTAACCCTTTCAATTTGCCCATCAGTTTGCGGGTGCTCCGCCGTGCTTATGCTAAGTTTAGTATCCAACTTCCTAAATACAGCACACCAAAATTGACTATCAAATTTTCTATCTCGATCAGAAACTATATTTTCCGGAAGGCCATACCATCAGTATATGTTCTCTATGAACAATCTAGCCAATTCTGGTGTTTTAACATCAGTTGAAGTTGGAATAAACCTAGCCATTTTGGTTAACCTATCCACAATCACCCACACAGAGCCGTGCCCCCTTTGTGTGTCCTGGGTAACCCAACAATAAAGTCCATGGAGATACTCTCCCATTTTCCTGAAGGAATCTCTAATGGATGGAGAAGTCCTCCCATTTTCAATCTTTTAGCTTTATTAACTTGGCACTTATTACATTTGACCACATAGTCAGGACGTCCTTATTCATTCCAGGCCAATAGAACTGCCTTTTAATAAGACTATAAGTCTTATTAACTCTTGGATGTCCCGCACTAGGGATATCATGACACTCAAAGAGTATCTGGTGCCTTATTTCTTCATCTTTCGGGACACATACCCTACCCTTGTAGAGTAAATAACCATTATCAATGGTAAAATTTTTCCACTCGAATTCCATTTGAGCAACCCTTGATGCTCCATTTCCTTGTTGAACATCCTCGGATGTTCCTTCCTCTGTGGAGGCCCTTCCATTTGGATCCCCATTTTCAATTGCTTCCCACACGTTGGAATATGCCGGATCAACCTGGCATTTTCCTTTTAAGGATTCAAGCAAATCGGAAGTGAACTGAGTAAAACTCATTGCATTTATGATGGGCATTCTGCTGAGTGCATCAGCCACTATATTGTACTTTCCTTTTCCATACCTTATCTCCTCTTGAAGGAGTTCGGCCCATCTGGCTTTACGTCCTTGTAGATCCGGTTGGTCATTAAGCCCCTTAATGCTTTCATGATCCGACAAGATCAAAAGTTTGGCACTGTATAGATAGTGCCTCCATTTCTTCATTGCATGTAATATTGTATACATCTCCCTCTCATAAATGGAATAATTCTGTTTTGCACGGTCTAATTTCTTACTTTCAAAAGCAACTGGTTGACCCTCTTGTAATAAGACCGCACCTACTGCCCTGTCACTGGCATCAGCTTCAACCACGAATGGTTTATTGGGATCCACAATTAGTTGGTCCGTCATTGGAACATCTATCTTGGCATAATCTTGAATGAATCTACGATAAAATCCAGATAAACCTAGGAAGATCTGCAGCTCTTCTAGGTTCCTTGGAGATGGCCATTCAATAATTGCCCTTACTTTTTCTGGATCCATCTTGATTTCCTCTTTCGAGATAATATGCCCCAAATATTTGACCTCTCGTGCGAAGAATTCACATTTAGTTTTCTTCGCATAAAGGGAATTGGTTCTTAACAATTGGAATACTAACCGTAAGTGTTCCAAATGTTCTTCTCTTGATTTACTAAAGATCAAGATATCATCCAAAAAGATTACTACAAAGCGTCCTAGATAGGGCCGTAACATACTATTCATCAGCTTCATAAATGTAGCTGGTGCATTTGTGAGGCCAAAAGGCATCACCAAAAAATCATAATGCTCGTATATAGTACGAAATGCTGTCTTAGGAACATCCTGGGCCTTAATTCTTACTTGGTGATAGCTTGATCTTAAGTCAATCTTTGTGAAGAATTTTGCCCCTTGTAATTGATTAAAAAGATCTTCCATTTTGGGCATATGAAATTTATTCTTCACCGTTATCTTATTAAGTGCTCTATAATCAACACAAAGTCGCATGGAGCGGTCTTTTTTCTTCACCAATAAAATTGGCGAAGCCCAAGGTGAATTGTTGGTTTGTATAAACCCCTTATTCAGGTAATCCTTGATTTGTCTTTCGACTTCTTGGTGCTGTGTTTCACTTAGCCTGTAAGGTGGTTTAGAAACAGGGCGTGTATCCCTATCTATATCAATTGGGTGATTTACATCACCCCTATCTAGTGGAAGGCCACTAGGTAAGTCAGATGGAAACACATCTTTAAATTCATCTAACAAACCACTTAATTTACTATTTACATTTAACTCACAAGCATTAGAAAATTGCTGCTTTATATTACAAGAAGTAAAAGTGTCCTGTACAAGGAGGGACCATAACATGTATACCTCACAAGCTTCCTTCTTCATCAACTTCTGTACTTCAAGGAAACACATTAAGGTGTTATCAAATACTTCATGTTCACCTTGAATCACAAAGTCTTACTATCCCTTTCAAATTCTAGTGTATTATGATGATAACTATGCTTTAAGGATGGTTCCAATCCCCATAGCCACTCCCTCCCTAAAGCGATATCGGCCCTTTCCATATTCATAATTTGGAAATGAAGCTTATCTTTATATCCTTGGATCTTGATTTCCAAATTGGATACCATTGTATCCCATATTTTGTTATCTTGGCCTTGCATTATACGAACAATGTATTGATGCTTGCTCTTTTGTTGGGGAAGTTTCAACTTTTTGACAAGTGAATAACTTTTGAAATTGTGGGTGGCAGAGTCATCAATCATGACTCTAACCCTCTTCCCACCTATCGATCCATGCACTCTAAGTAAATCATGTGGCCCGAAGGTAGATTGCCACATGGAAGTTGACATACAAAGTTTCTCTTTTCCATTGCCCTTGTCCTTATCCTTTTCTTTATCTTCCCCCTTCTTTCTTTGAGGGCGATTCCAAGCAGCATGGTTAGGAGATAGGCCATTGAAACACAACCTTTCTTTTTTGGCCTTATCAAAGTCATCTTGACTTAGCTTCAGCCGTACATATAGTCTATTTTCAAAGGGCTGTTTCTTACCCTTAAGGAATGGCATTTTCCTTTTGGATTTACCCACAAATCTTGAGGTCTCAAATTCCTTAGTCTTGGGCTCCGTGTTAGTGAGACTAGTGAGTGCCCCTGGATGCGTATTATCTTCATTGATTAATGCAAATTTAATTAACTCTTCAAGTGTCTTAGGTGAACTTCTTTTCACTTCCTTTTTACAGGTCTTATCTAGTTCCCTTATAAATCCTCTCGTCTTTTGAAATTCATCTATTCCTTCCAATTTGAGGATTATCTAACGATAATCCTCAAGATATGTTAGCAAAGGTCTTTCCTTTTGTTTGACAAAATCCCAATCTTCCCAATTTCTTTGCATTTAATTTTCAAGGAGGAATTCTTTCAAAAAGATTGATTCAAATTGAGCCCAAGTTTCAGGTATTTTATTTGTCTCCTTTAAAGTTCTCCACCATTTATATGCCTTTGGCCCCAAGGTTAAACTGGCCTCCAGTGCTTGACGATGTAGTGGAGTATTCTTAATTTGTGCAAATCCTCCCGTTTTTGGAGGAAGTTAAAGATAGTGTCTTTGTTTCTATCTTTCTCCTCCCCATGAAACTGAGGGGGTTTCATGTCTTTTAACACTGGGCTATCGCTCAGCTTTTGGTGGGGTTCCCTTGGGTCTCGCATAGTCACATCTACATCTTTCGATGAAGATGGAATATCTGAGGCCTTTTGCTTTACCTTTATCCCTTTCAGCCGTTTCTAACAATAAGGCTAATTGGGATTTTATTTCAGTAAGTGCTTGAGTTACAACTCCATTTGAACCCCCTGTGCTTGCACACGAGCAGTTAAATCATCAAATTGTTCTCGTGTAGCAAAAAATTCTTCCCAGTGTTCTTGCATTTCAGTTTCATGGGGATCCACCATAGGGTGGTCCTCGGAACTAGAGCGTTCCATTGCCCCCTCTCTCTCTTTCCCCTCCATCTATACATTGGAATTGGAAAGAAAATGTAAGAAATTTGTAGAAAAAGGTGGGGTACTGCCATGTATTACGTCTATAGGTGGGGATAGGAATGTGGGAATCAACGGTAGTATGGCGCATGACTGGGTTGGAAGATGGTGTTTGTTGATGGGCTGCTCGTTAGGTCAAGTGCCGTATGGACGTCAAGCAGCTACGTGGCAGTAGCTGCAGGCGAAGTTGCAACCCAGTGCACAAACTGGATGATTGTCGGACAGTGTGATGATAGACGGGCCGTGGGAGATGAGGTGGAGCTTTCGTACTTTCTTGTCGGGCAGGAAAGCTGGGCTGCCCTATCATGTTGGATGTGGCCCTTAGCAGCGACGACCTGTCATGCTGGATGCGGGCCTTAGCGGCGCCCTGTCTTCAAATCACGAGTGGACGAGATCATTGCCGCCCGTCTCCAAGTCTCAAGTGGCTTTGATACCAGTGTTGAGTTCGCCAGTAAGGAAGCACAAGAGTCTAATGATTCACCTCCCAGCCATGCTCAAGAAGATAGGGGAAGAAAAACGAGTGTAGTATCCTGCTAGCCGTCGAATGCTCAAGAGTTATACTAATTTATAACTCACTTATTTAAGGCCTTGTTCCCACTTACTTCCTAAGCCCCCCGAACCCCATACGGGCGCCCAAGGCCCCTGGTCGGTCATCTCTCGTGCTGTTTCCAAATAAATTACATTCATTAATGTAACATATGCCCTTCTCACGCCCTTTTGAGGGTTTAGTCATTGTTGGTGACATTGTATTGGTGCCTATTTGTAGTGTTGGCACTTTGCCTTTGTTTCCCGACCACTCTTTGAGCTCCCTTTCAGAGGCCCTTTATGTTTCGGACTTGGGATTTCCACTCCTCTGAGTTTATGGCCTTACTAGACTTGGGTTGTTTCCACCAAGCAAGCCATTTGTATTGATGTTTCTTCTACAAGGGCTATTATTGCGACAAGTGGGCAGGAGAGTGGGCTTTACAAGCTCCATTCCCCTTCTCTTATGCAGGGTCCTTTGAGGCAGTTGTCTATTGCTGCTCCTGTTCCCCCTTGTGCACCACCTATTCCATAGGTTCCTTACCATCCCCCATCCCCTCCGGTGGTTCCCTCATACCGCCTATCCCTTTTAGAGGGGGATGATCTCGGTGATGCGGCTGTGGATCTCCTGGCCCCTAGTGTTTCAGAGGGGGTTTCCTCGGATAGTGAGGAGCTTTTTCATTGGCAGTCTATATCAATGGACTTCATCAACATTGGCATTCCTTTTGCCACCCCACGATTCGTTTCTTCCTTGGCCTTATGCCACATCTAGGATCTGAGAGGGGGTGTTAGTAGTCATGTTTGTTATGCCTTGTCATCTCCTATGTGTGAGCCTCACCGACGAGGACTATTGGGGCTCTGACAGGTCTGTCGTGTTTTGATGGGGGAGGCTACTCATTTTAGAGTGGCTATTTGGGTGCAGTTCTTTTGTTTGTCGGGCTCCAATGTGTTTTCCATGAGTAATTTCTGCATTTTCGAGGTTGTCCACACCTGTCGGACATTATCCTTGCTAGTCGAATTTTTCGGTGGTCATCTGGCATTTTCTAGGCATTTATTATGCTAGACCAGCATTAAATGCTGGTCGGCTGCATTTATGGCATTTCTAGACTACAGTTAGTGAGTTTAGGGATTTTGTGGCTATTTATAGCCATTCCCCACTTGGTAGTCATTCATATCATTCATCTTCTTTCTTCCCTGGCATGTGCACAATGTAAAGAAAAATACCCTAACAGAGAAACATAAACGGAAACCGTACGACAAAGCACAGGCTGATAAAAAGGAGAACACAGTTAGGGTTAGGGTTAGAGTAACTCAGAGACAATGAACACAATGAATAAATGAAATGATATGACTACTAATAATACGATGCTCATGTAGCAAACACACTATGCAGTGAATGAATACTGAATCTCGAACTCTTGTATCTCTAGGATCAGGGCAGGGGTAATGAGCTGGAGAGTGTGTTGTACTCCGAATGGATCCCGAATCGTAGCAAGGTAGCCTCCGGATGTCGAACACCAGCAAACACAGCAATGAGAAGCTGGATCTGATGCACACAGCAGTGAGGAGAGAGAAATACTAAAAACGGAGCCTGCAGGAGAGAGAGAGACTAAAAACGCAGGCAGGACAGCCTGCAGGAGAGAGAAAGACTGCAGCGACTGCAGACAGGAGAGAGAAAACTATCAGAGCGATAGCTGGAGCCTGCAAACGCAGCAGTTTGCTGGCGTGGCAGACTGTACGACAGCAGTGCAGATGAACAACAGTCAGTTGCCAGGCAGAAACAGCAGGAATCAGCGTGTGGAGGGCTGGAAACAGGTGCCAAATTGTAGGGAACAATGATGGACAGCAAGGGCTGAGATTTCCTCCGTGACTGGGGTGTAGGCAGCAAGTTGGTAACACTTGAAACTTGCGAAAACGAGATATAAAAGAGTGGAGGGCTGGCTGCCAATTTATAGAAAATTAGGGTTCTAGATCCTCTCCCACTTAACTTTCTCGGTCTGCTCCCAGTTTTAGGGTTTTTGCTAAAATAAGCCTAAAATAAGCATGTTTTGGGGCTGTTTAAGTGCCTAAGTGCATTTCTTAGCACAACACCCCCTCTCAGGTCCAAAATAGGGCGAGAAAAGTAGGCTAGCCTAAGTTTTGATTTATCCCAAGGCGTCCCACCCCAAAGTAGCCAGGGCATCGGACAAAAGGTGCATGTCGGCTGCCGAGTGGCCTACCAAGACTACAGAGGCGATGGATATCTTACCAAGGGAGCCCATGCGATCACCCGAGAGAGGCCAGGGCATCGAACCAAGGGTGCTCGTCGGCTGCTCAAGGGCCTACCAAGGCCTATAAAGGCGGATGGAATCAACAATGGACTTGTTTGTTTTGTTTTGTTTTGTTTTGTTTTTTTTTTTTGAAAAGTGTTTTGAAAATACATAAGTAATATAGGGGCAACACCCGATTAAGTGACAGATAGCAAGCCAATTCCTCGCACTAAGGAGGATAAGTGCCTAAGGATGATAAAAGTGAGTGTATGTGTCAATCATGTGTTGAATATGTGAGAGGCAAAAAATTGGTGGGCTTAGCAAGACAAGCAAAGCAAGCTAGCAAGCAAGGGTAGGGAAGCTGCCTTTAGGAGAACTGCCATGTGTTATGCTACGAATATGGTGGATCCTAGAGTCGACCACTCCAAAAGACTGAAAAGGGATAAATGCGCACAGATGCATGTTGACATGAACAGAATGCCAATGCATAGGGTAATGCAAAGGGAGATGCAAGATGTCATGCTCATGCAATATGCTATGCAACGGTGCCACTGGGACAGTGTCCTCGCAGGGGAAGTGTTCACTTGTCTAAGTGTCCTTTTACAATCAGGTCATCCTGATAGTGCGGATGAAGTTATAAATGCACATAATACAATACAAAAGAATAAGTGAATGTAATGTCTAAAAAATTGTAAGCATCATCACTGTCACAATCATGGGTAGGAGCCTCCCCCTCTCAAACTGGAAGGGAAAGCAAGAGTGAAGCACCCTCTCCCCGTCAAGCTGAAGAAGTAGGGGAGGGTGTACCCAAGCCGATCTTGGCAGGTATTGAAGAAACGGCCGGTTGACCGCTTTGGTCACGATATTTGCAAAATTATCTGATGAAGGCACAAACTCTAGGCAAATAGTGCCTAGCTCAACCTACTCTCTGGAAAAGTGGAAGTGGACTCCCACATGCCGTGTCTGTGGTGTGATGATCCGATTGCTCGCAAGGGCAATGGCACTCTGGTTGTCGCAGTAGACAACTGTGGGAGAGTCACATGGAAAATGAAGCGCCGCCAGTAAACTCCTCAGATAGATGGCCTCGGTGGTGCCATCAAAGAGAGCCCGGTACTCAGCCTCGGCCGTGGAAGCCGCCACCGTCTCTTACTTACGGGACCAAGAAATGGGAGTTGTGCCCAAGATAAAGAGGTAGCCGCTATGGGAACGCCGGGTGTTAGGATCTCCTGCCCAATCAGAAACAGTGTATCCCTGCAAACATAAACCAGAACCATATGTCAAGCCATAAGAAAAAGTACACCGCAAATAACACAACACACGAAGATATGGAATCCAATGTGACATCCTAGGTGCTGTGAAATACTGACTGAGTATGCTAACTGAGTAAGCTAAATCTGGCCTAGTGTGAATTAACCAAAGAAGTTTTCCTACAACAGAACGATAGGTGTGTGCATCGAAGGGCTGCCCTAGGGTATCCTTCGACAAGTGGACAATAGGATCAAGAGGCGTGGCCATTGGCCGTGTGTAAGCACGACACCCGAAGACTCTGAAATGGGAAATAACATGTCGAGAGCCAAAAAATGCCTCATACGGGGTCTTCTAAGAAATGCCATACTTCTGTAGAAACTCGGAAAACTCGTGGGAGATAAACTCACCACCGTTATCACTCCTCATGCACCCAACACGATGACCAGTCTGGTTATGAAGCAATAGCACCCAAGCGGAAAAATATGTGAAAGCATCTGACTTATGCTTGAGGAAGTACACCCACATGTATCGAGAATGATCATCACTATCAAAAAGAAGTACAACGTGCCGTTCAAAGCAGCAGTGGATGTTGGCCCACAAAGATCAACGTGAATCAATCTAAGAGGCTCCTCAGCTCTATGTGTAGACTGCTGAGGAAATGGGGTACGGTGCTGCTTC
This sequence comes from Lygodium microphyllum, assembly GCF_053477565.2. Lineage (NCBI taxonomy): Eukaryota > Viridiplantae > Streptophyta > Polypodiopsida > Schizaeales > Lygodiaceae > Lygodium > Lygodium microphyllum. The sequence continues at coordinate 146,058,836 of NC_141138.1, read as the reverse complement.
CCGAGCTGACAAGCTTTACAAACATCTCGAGCGAGCTTCAAGTGTGGAAGGCCCTCAACCAGCTCACGGTGTGACAACTCATAAAGTGAGTTATAACTAAGATGCCTTAAGCGAAAATGCCAAAGACGCTCATTGTGTGTAGGCTCCCGAGATGTGGCTAAGGCCTAGAAGTTATGGAACACGGAGCCTTTGGCGGTCGGCTCGGTTAGAAAGTGTGTCATGTGCTATAGGCCATTAGGCTGTGCCTCACCGCGAGCAATCACTAAACCAGTCAGAGAGTCAAGGACCTCGACTGTGGTCGCTGTAAAGAAATCTGCTCACCCCAACCGACAAAGCTGCTGAAGATAACAAGTTCACCCCAAGTTGAGGGACATGATATACATTGTCGAGCAAAGCCAGATCCGGATCCTTTTCAGTGGCAAAACTGACGCAACCTTGAGCCTGAACCTTGACCGAGGAGTTGTTTCCTGCACGGACCCGCCCGGTTGCAGGGGCTCGGGTACGGAAAATGTCCTCTATAGGAGTCATGTGATGTGTAGCTTCACCGTCCACAATCCAAACTGGAGCTGAAGTGCTCGGCTGTGACGAGTGGGCCTCTGCAGTAACCTCGTCGGGAGGTAACTCACAGATGTGGACGAGACTCGCATCTGATGTCTCTATGGAGACGATACGGGCCTCTGCAGACCAGTCAGACAAGCCCTTTGGAGTTGAGAACGTTGTCGATTGAGATGACTGTGCGGTGACAGTGCGAGTCTGACCTTTAAACTGCCCCTTGCCATCACCCTAGCTCCCCTGCTGGGGGTTGCTCGACTGAGGGGCGGGGGTCTGAGACTTAGGTTTTGATGCTGTGCCTCGTGCCATTGATCGACACTCGTCGCCGAAATGGCCAGCCTTTTGATAATGTTGACAATACCTATTCTTTTTAGGTACGTTCTGCCACCAAGGTTTGAGTTGTGACTGGGAGTTTCCTTGAGAATCCTCAGATTGATTTAGCTTTTGAGTTTGATTTTGATTTTGAGTGGAGGTTTGGTTTGGTTTGCCCTTTTCTTATTGCCCTTTCTGAGAATGAGCAAGAAGAGCCCCCTTTGAAGAGAAATTCATATGAAACTGATTGAACAACCATGCGTAACGCAACAACTAACACTCAAATTCATAGAATGTGGGCATGGTAGGCTTTGAAACTATTCCTTTCACAAAATTGAAGTATTTCTTAGGGAGTTTATTTAGGAACAATGTGACTTGATCGTCAAAGGACTTGGGAGTTTCCGTAGTGGAGAATTCAACGAGGAGACGCCGATATTTAGCCAACTTGACTTTTAAGTTATAGCGGTTAGTGATTTTGAAAAGCTGAAGCTCATGGTCAAGATTAATACGACGGGTCCTATCTCGAGCCGCATAGCGGTCAGTCAAGTGTGCCCATCGCTTTGACGCTAAGTCAAAATGCTGAAGCTGAGAATGAAACTCTGGCAATAAGCCCTGCATCAGCTCAACAATAGCGGAGGCATTCCTAGCCTTCCATGAGCGGACGACCTCGTATGGAACAAATGCGGGATCGGGTTGGGGTTCCAATCCCTGCACTAGATCCCATAGGTTCTGTGAATCAATGACACGTCTCATCAAATTCGACCAAGCAATAAAGTTTGACCCGTTAAAACGAGTCTTGTCATTAAATGCATTCTTGGCAGAAGATGAGCCAGAACCATGAGGCGTCGGGTGGGTGGAGTAAGATGATGGTGGGAAAGATGGTGGAGGTGAGAGTATCTGATAAGAGTAAGAAGGAGGGGGAAGAGGTGGGTAGGCAAAAGTAGACTGTGAGTGTCCAATGAGTGCCGATTGATGCGGAGGCACTGGAACATGAATGTTTCCATAAGGTGTCGGTGTAGGTGGAGACACTGGGACACAGTAGCCTTGTCCAAAGTAAGGCTGGGACACAGGATTATGGCCAGAAGGTCCACTAGGCAATGCCATGGAGGCAAACTGTGGAGGCAACTGATCCACACTCGGGAGAGATTGAGTGGGATACCCAGGTTGCAATGATCCCGAAAGTGTGTATGAGGTAGGTGAAACACCACCCGACTGAGGGAAGGATGAGGTCCTAAAGGATGTGCCTATGTTTCCATAACCCCCCCGAGTGATGTGCGGTGCGACATGAGATGCCTGAAATGGAAATGTAAATGGTGTAAATGGAAGTGGTGAAGCAGGGGAAGAATGTGGTGGGATGGGTGGGTTTTGAAAGTGAGGTGTATGAGGTGCAGATTCTTTTTGTTCATTTTCATCATTTAAAGACTGAAAATGAAACTGTGAAGATGATGATACACCATATAATGAAGTGAAAGGAACACCAAATTCATTCTGATTATGTGAAGTAGATGGAAAAGAAGAAAGGACAGAAGAAAAGTTATCTGGCTTTTTCTTATAATCCCTGCGACGTGTGTTAACATATAAGAATTGGTCCTCTAGAGGACCTTTTCCATAGTCAACAGACTGGACTCTTTCTTCCACATGATCTCTACCAGTATATTGCAAAACAGAAGAGGTAAAAGAAGAAGGCACAAAAGACGAATCAAAAGTACCTTGCACCGGAGAGGACGGAAGAGTTTGAAAAAATGGAACATACTCCGGATCTTGCTCTCCAAGAGGGGGGCCCATCCCTGATGGAGGTGTTGACGGCCCTGCAACATCATTAGACTTACGCGCAACATCTGAAGAGTGAAATCCATGCATACCTTCATTTAGAAGCTTTTTTTTAAGGGCAATCCTTCGGTCGAGCTCCTCAATTTTCTTTTGTCGATAGGCTATGATCAGTTTATATTCCTCAGAGGTCAGCTTGCCTATCTTTTCTTCCATGTACTTAGATGTTTCTCCCACCATGTCGGAACTTTGTGGAGCAAGCTGATCCGCCCACTCTTGCTTGGTTCTTGGCATAGGCTGATCTGGAGACTGAATCGGTGTTGATGTGCTCGAAGTCATTTGAACCTACTGTTGTTCTTGCTTCTTGCGAAGAGCTTTTAGATCAAAGGTCTAGGTTTCTCAGAGAGTACAAGGCTCTGATACCATGTAAAGAAAAATGCCCTAATACAGAAACATAAACAGAAATCGTACGACAAAGCACATACTGGTAAAAAGAACACAGTTAGGGTTAGGGTTAGAGTAACTCAGAGACAATGAACACAGTGAATAAATGAAATGATATGACTACTAATAATACGATGCTCATGCACAAACACACTATGCAATGAATGAATATTGAACCTTGAACTCCTGTAGCTCTAGGATCAGGGCAGGGGTAATGAGCTAGAGAGAGTGTTGTGCTCCGAACGGATCCCGAATCGCAGCAAGGCAGCCTTCGGATGTCAAACACCAGCAAATGCAGCAGTGAGAAGCTGGATCTGATGCACACAACAGTGAGGAGAGAGACAGACAAAACGCAGGCAGGACAGCCGGTAGGAGAGAGAAAGACTAAAAACGGAGTCTACAGGAGAGAGAAAGACTGAAAACGCAGGTAGGACAGCCTGTTGGAGAGAGAAAGACTAAAAACGCAAGCAGGACAGCATGCAGGAGAGAGAAAGACTGCAATGACTACAGATAGGAGAGAGAAAACTGTCAGGGCGGTAGCTGGAGCCTACAAAGGTAGCAGTTTGCTGGCGTGGCAGGCTGTACGACAGCAGTGTAGATGAAGATCAGTTAGTCACCAGGCAGAAACAGCAGCAATCAGTGTGTGGAGGGCTGGAAACAGGCGCTAGACTGTAGGGAATAGTGCTGGACAGCAAGGGTTGAGATGTCCTCTGTGACTGGGGTGTGGGCAGCAAGCTGGTAATACCTGAAACTTGCAAAAACGAGATATAAAAGAGTGGATGGCTGGCTGCCAATTTATAGAAAATTAGGGTTCTAGATCTTCTCCCACTTAACTTTCTCGATCTGCTCCCCGTTTTGGGGTTTTGGCTAAAATAAGCCTAAAATAAGCATGTTTTGGGGCTGTTTAAGTGGGTAAGTGCATTTCTTAGCACAACACACACTTCGACTCCGTCATCTTCCTCCGTCTTTGGTGCTGCCGTCATCATCAGCCTGATCTAGTGCCCTCACTGACACTGTGGGCTGGGTTCAGCGACTTGGATGTTATCAGGAAAAACGTCTTTAGAAGTTGGAGAGAGGCATTTTTAGTGTATTGAGCTTGCAAGAAAGAAAGAAAGAAAGAAAGTTATATTAACGTCTACAACAGGCCAAGTTGGCCTATGAGACCAAAATGTTGCATATAAATGTCTGGGAGATTTCAAAAGTCCTAGTGAAGCTAACATTTATGCTATGTTGAACTAAATTGAGTAGGTACAAAATGATATCTGGACTAGATACAATCTAGAGGTACTCCCAGTGCGGTGTGGAACTGCTCCTGGGGTGTTCATCCTAAGATGTCCCGCATGGGTCGGTCTAGCATGGAGAGGCTAAAGCGGTGGGGCAGGGCCCTCCAATGGCGGCGTAGTATCCCTTGTATCTTCGACCAGTGTCTTCTGCGGGGACGGGGGCCGGCGGGGCATGGGCGCCGGGCTTTACCTCTCGCTGTGGCTATTTCTAAGGTGGTCCCCGGGGGTCAGGAGGCCGGTTGGGCTGGTGGGGGCTCGGTGGTGGGGAGGGTAGCTGGTATTTGGTAGAAGTCGTTGAGTGTGCGTTGGTTGGTGGCTCCTTGTCTTTGCTCCGTGGTTCGTAGGAGGTGGTCTCTGTGGCGTCGTATTTCCAGTAGAAAGAGCCCCAGGCATCTCTGGTCTTTGAATTCCATCACCTTGGAGAGTGGTTCGAATCCTTCGCTGAATAGGCACTGGAAGCGTCCCCGGATTTCGTAGTACACTGGGCATCTACAGATATAGTGTTCCTCTGTCTCTGGCTCGAGATGGCAGAGCTGACAGATTCGGTCTTCTGGGGGGAGGGGGTTGGCCCCGTATCTGCCCGTTTCGACCCGTAGTTGGTGTGAGGACGTGCGGATTTGTCCGATGGCACTTCTGACCCCGTGAGACAGGTGTGTGTCCATGTAGCTTGGGCGGGTGATGAAGCCGTCCGGGGAGATATGCAGGAAGTGTTCTCGGTAGAAAGCCTTCTTGGTTCCTAGTTTCGACGTGGGGGTCACCCATGTCCTGGCGGTGTCTGTCTGGATGATATCCATTCTGGTGATGCGATTTACCTCCTCTCGGCTGAGCTCCAGGTGTGGGTATTCTAGGCTGTATTGTAGTGGGGGGAGGTGGTCCATGTGCAGGCCATGGAGCCGTAGCCAGGTCTCTGTTTAGGCATACCAACACTCAGTGTCCTCTTGTGTTGCTAGCTGTTTGGATGACTTCAGGGCGAGTCTGGGGTATCGGTGCCTGGGCAGGTCCCATATTCGGCGCAAGAAGGTCACGGTCTGGAAGAGGGCCTCAGCCACGAGGGGCGGTGCCCCCAGCTCTGCGCGGATGATCTCGTGTGGTACGGAGGGCTTGCTTCGGATCATTCGTGAGATCATAAGTATTAAGGGTCTCTCCATCTGCTCCCATCCCTCATAGGTGGCCTCCTCCTTAGGCAGTGGTTGATCCTGTGGGGCCCTCCACGTGTGGTAGAGATTGGACCCCCATATGGGAGCCCCGTACAGGAGGGTTGGTGTGACCAAGGTGTCAAAAAGCCAGAGCTTTGTCCGGGGTTCCTGGAACTGTATGCGGGCACATTGGTTCTCCATTAACCCGAGGGCTGTATAGCCTCGGGTTAGTCTATCTTCCGCGGCTTTTCTCAGGGTAAATCTCAGTCCAGAGAATGTAATCCCCAGATAGACGTATCTTTGGACCACGTCCACGGTTTCTCCGCCGTATGTGAAGGGGGGTACCGACCGTTGGAGCCATTGGGTTGGCGTGTTGAACACCATGACCTTGGTTTTCCCCAGGTTCACAGTTAGGTCTTTGTCTTGGCAAAAGGCCTGTAGTGCGTCCAGTTGGCGCTGTAGCCCTTTGGGTGTGCCGGAGATGAGGACTATGTCGTCCGCATATAGTAAGATAGGTATCAGTGTCCCTCCCAGGCTCGATCCCTCCTCGCCCAATCTATCTATGTACTCTGAGATCTCATCAATGTAGAGGCCAAATAGGGTGGGCGAGAGTGGGCATCCCTGCTTGACTCCGATGGTGCCGGTGATCTCCTTTGACAGCCCTCTCGGTGCCCAAACTCGGCCCGTTACTGATTCGTATAGTGCCAGTATCCCCCATCGTATTTCGGTTGGTACCTCTAGTTCCTGTAGTCTCTGCGTGAGCCTCGCTCGTGGGACTGTGTCAAAGGCCTTGGGGAAGTCCACGAAGCAGCAGTACACCCGTCTTCCATGTGCTCTGCTCTCCTCTATGATGGCTCTCAGTGTGAGGATATGGTCAAGGGTGCAGAACCCCCTCCTAAACCCTGCTTGTCCTGCTGCTCGGTGTTGGTGTTGCTCTGCCCACTTGCTCAGCTTGTGGTCCAGTATGGATCCATAGAGCTTGGCTAGTACATGGCCAACCATGACTGTTCGGTAGTTCGTGGGAACCATGGGGTCTCCGGCCTTCAGGATAGGTATTATGGAGTTGGCTGACCAACTGGTTGGGAAGCCTTTGCATAGGGCTCTGTTGAACATGTGTGCTAGGAGAGGTGTCAGTATGTCTCTAGCCTGGGTCAAATGCTCTGCTACCAAGCCTTCGTGGTCTTGGGCACGACCATTTTGGAGTCTATCAATGGCGTCCCGAACCTGCCCCGTGCTGAAGAATGTGGATGATCTGGGTCTGCTCCCTGGGGGCCGGGGTAGCTGGGGCTGCTTGGGTACTTGGTATAGTGAGGTTGCATATGCTTGCGAAGTGTCCGGGGAGGTGATGGGCGTCTGGGCTCGGGGTTCCTGAAACGCCTTCCATGCCTCTTTGCTGTCCTGTCCTAAGAATAGCTAGTAGAATTCGTGTTCCACTTTGGAGAGGTAGGCTTGTTTCTTCCGTTGCACTAGGCGACGGAAGATCAAGCGTGCCTGTTTATGCGTGTGTACTCCCGGTGCTTCGTCCTGTTGAAGACGGAGCCGGGTTTCCCTGCACTCTGCGTCGTACCAGCTATTCTGTGGGACATTCTTGTTCGGAGGGGTGGGGTGGGGGGAGGGGGATGTGTGGGGGAAGTATTCGGCAGTCGAGGTGTGTAGTGTGCCTGCCAACTGTGCTGTGACCTCCTCCAGGTGTGCGTGGGGGTTCATTTCTTGCAGGCTCCAATAGAGATGGTTGGAGTATGCGCTCGCAGTTAGCCTGGTAAAGTGGTACCTGGGGAATCTTGGGGGGTTGCTTGCTGGGGGGGTTAGATCATACCTGCAGGTTATGTCAAATTGCAGGTATGCATGGTCGGCAGCCACTGCGAGTGGGCGAGGTGATATTTTAAAGGATTGGACGTCGGGGATAAGTGATAGAGGGCCGAGGATATAGTCCACTGTGCTTGCTCCCAGTTTTTGTGTGGGTGCTCCATGTGCCCCCTGTCCGATGCAATTGGCCGCGTGCTTGTGTGGGAAGCATGTGAGGGCATCCGACCCAGGCCATCTGTCGAGACCGTTGAGGATGGCCAGTCCGTGTGCCCCCCCCTAACGCCGGTAGGTGTTCGCCATATTCGGTGCATTCAGCTGTGTCCTATGATGCCCGGTTGAGTCCTATCTCCTCCGGTGCGATCTCTTTGTACATGTGGTCTTCGCTCTCGAAGAAGGGGGTCTGCCTTTGTGCTCTGCGTGCGTCGAAGTCTCCAGCCAACATGACATCCCCCAAGCTGGAGTAGTGCATGATATCTTCGTACAATGGTAGGTATGGTGACTCGCCCTTCGGTGGTGCGTATGGGGAGTGTGCTGGTGGGAAATAGCACACCGCCATGTATATGTCTCGGGGGCGATCTGTGTGTATCCGGATCCACATGAACCGGGCTTCCTCATCTTTCCGCATGACTTGCACCATGGGCTGTAGCTCCTCCCTGTACAACACAGCTACCCCTCCGGACCCTCGGGTCCCTCCTTTTGTTCGGGCTCTAGGGCGGCATGCCGTCTCCCATCTATATCCCCTCACTTCTGGTAAGTAGGTGCCTGGGCTTTGGTGGGTTTCTGTGTAGAGGACGATGTCCTTGCCGGTGAAGGTCTCCTGGAATAATCCTGCATCTGTTTTCATAGCTCCGTTGCAGTTCCACACTGCAAAACTCAGGTGGGTCTTATAGGCCGCGCCTCGTCATTGGCGCTTATCTGTGATGATGACCCGACCATCTCTGTCAACTGCCCATTTTCCCGCTTTGCGAGCCTCCAGGATCTGTGGCATGCATTCTTTACGGTGTGCCACCTGTGCAGGTGTGAGGTCATCCTCCAGGTAGACTTTTTCCCCTTTTAGAGCTGTCCTTTTAGAGAGGAAGGCTCGTCTGGATTCTAAGCTGGCAAATTTGAGGATAGGAGGCGTTCCCTTGGTGAGGTCTTTCCCTACACGCCATGCATTCTCCACTATTTGAGGGTCCTCTACTACCAGCTTTTCACATATCTGCTTGGCATCTGCCAGGGGGCTATCCCCTTCCTTCCATCCGACCACCCGGATGTGGGGCGCTCTAAGCTTTCTCCTTTTCTCCTCCTCCAGTGCTGCATTCACAAACTCCTCCTTCTTTGTTGGTGACTTCTTGGCTACCTCAATCCATTTGGAGTTCTTGGCCACTTCGGCTTGTGCTTGTTTCACTATATTCGCCCACGTGTTGAGCTCCTTTGTTACTTGTGTCTTCAGCTCGTTGATCTCGGATTGCACCTTGGTGGGCGTTGTTTCGGTGATTTCTCCTTCCTCCTTCTTGAGTAGGTCCAGCTGGTTTCTATATTCATCGAGCTCGTGCCTCAGTTCTTCGATCACCCTGTTTCTCTCCTGGAGGGACGTTTCAATGTCCACCTTCCAGGAGGTGAAGTGTGATGTGATCTCAGCGTAGATTTCGTTCTTCCATTCTTGCACTTTCGTGCTTATTTCCTCCTTGATTTGGTGTGCAATTTCCGCGCACATTGCTGCCATGATTTCCTTGATGTTGCTGATGTCTTGGTCATGCGCCTTGCATACATCTCGGAGGGTCTCCATGCCTTTCCTTGTGTGGTAGTCTGTCACCTTGTCAATGCTGCTCCAAATCGCTGAGTATTTCTCATTCTTCTCCCCCCTTGTGCGGCTGCTTGGTGACGGGGATGTCTTGTTCGAGCCCATCCCTTCCTCACGGTTCCGGGGCTTGCTCAGGGGATGTGGGCATCCAGCCTCATTGTGGTTGCAGATGCGTGATGGGCGGTGGTGGGAGGTGGCGGAAAAGTCGGGTATGGGCAGGGCTAGTGGCGGTGGGGTGATATGGGTGCCGAGGCTGGGGCCTGAGGAAGGCCTGTAGCAGGGCGGGGGAGGGGGGGGCGGGCGGCTGCTGCGAGGAGAGGAGAGATGGCGACTGCTCCTGTCGAGGGAGCAGGGAGGGCGATGGCAGGGGCGGGCTGGCGTGCGTGGTCCGGCGACATGGACGGTATGGTCCGATCGTCGACTTGAACGAGGCGCGTGGTCACGTGGAGAGGGGGCGTCCGATTGTGCGACTCGGACGAGGGACCGGTGTCCGAGTTGGATGAGGGCGGAGACTCGGACGAGCGACGTCCGATTGTGGAGACTCGGACAATTTAGTCCACGTGGCAGTGTCCGAGTCGGACGAGAGGGCGTCCGATTTTCAGTGGACTCGGACGAGGAGTGTTGGGGGTTCGGAAGAGAGGTTTGGGGACTCGTACGGAGCGTGGCGTGATGTTGGGAGCAGGTGAGTAGAGCGATGGCGGGAGCGAGATGAGCCGTGGCGGGGGCAAGTCGGTGGCGGGAGGGCGTGAGCAAGTCGGTGGCGGGGGGTTTGGGGACTCGGAGCATGGCGTGATGTCGGAGAGGGAGGAGATGTGGCTGGTCTGATTTGCAGCCATTGGAGGACCTTCTGAGATAGCCAAGGGTAGGAGAAGACCAATCAACAGTAGATGATAGCACCTACAGGCTGTTGAGATAGGGCAGCAGCAGTACATGATTGATTTTCTTCAGTTCTTTGCATCTACAAGTTGTTGGCAGCAATAGTAAATGACAGATTTTCTTTATGCGAAGAAAGTCTGAATTTTCTCTCTCCTCAGCATTCTCTCATTTCCCAGCCTTTCTACAGCCTTGCTCCAAAGATTACAACATTGAGATCACTAGAGGCTGAGAAATTTCAGATTTCTTTGCTGTAAACCCTAATCTGCAAGCAGAAATTAGGGTTTAGCAGCAGCCTTGGGAAGCGTGCCAGAAATTGGAAGCTCCAAGACTTGTATTTAATAGGGCTCAAGCCGTTTTTAGTCAAATTCAAGTGGAGGGATCAACAAATCAATGAATTTGGGGCATTTTTTATCTCCATCAAAGCGGGTGAAGGCCAATTGACAGCCCGAATCAAGGAGCAAGTCAGATTGAAGACTTGTTGGTCATTTTGGACAGCAAGGGAAGTTGGAATACCGAAAAGGATTGGGAGAATCCCATTGTACATCAACTTCTTCTTCAATTAAGTTAAATAAATATTGAAAAGGGCACCAGTTTTGGGATCAACAGGGTGTTCAATGTCCAAGATTATATGGTAAAGTGTGCATTTTAGTTTTGTGAATTTTTTAATTGCTGTATATAGTGCTTAATCAAGTTATTTACTACCCTATCCGAGAAGGAAGGCTGGTTTCATGGTTCCCTTGCCGGGACGCCACTCAATCCCTTGATGTGGTGGGCATGAGAGACCTGATTACAAGTCAAAGCTTTGTGCTAGTGCTGATTTTTACTCTCAGTTGAGAAATTACAGCAATATGTCTTCATACAGTGAGTTGGACTCAAGGAGTGATGATGCCTCTTAGACCGTGGAGAGCAAGCTAAAAATGTTGCTATTGGGCAAGATGCACGGCCTTCAAGGCATAAGGAGGCTGATGACTAGCAAAGTGAAGATTGAGTTTTCTCCATCTCATTTAGTGTCCCTGTGACGAGCGACTTCACGAACCCTGCGTTTATTATTCTATCATGCGACACTGTGCCCCATGCAGTGTCTCTCTTCCCTGTGATGTGGTCCCACAGTAAGCTGCCCACATTCTTGAAAATATATATGGGATCCAACAAGTGGTTGATTTGCAAGTGGGTCCAATACGACAACTCTTAGAAAATCGAGAACCGTTGCATTCCATTTGGATGCGACTCCGTGTAGACAATTTTCAACTCGTATCAACTTTGGGCGTTCATTCGTGCTGGAGGTCATCCAAGAAAACCTTCTCTTAATTCATGACTCTCCGGTAAGAAAGCGGCGTATCCTTGATATACCATCTTTTTCATGATTTGTGACCTTCGGGAGTCTAACTATGGCGGGTCACACAATGGACATGCATGATAACCTGAGGTAACCAAACTTATCCCAACACCTCTATTGAGTGAACACAAACTTGAACAAGCTATGATAGATATGACCAACGAGCGTATGGACAACTATGTGTCACAAAGCAGTTAAGGCTTAGAGTTATCACTGAAAGTCATGTTCCTCTGTATGCACGACACAGAGGTATTGATGCCACGGTCAAGACAGTGGAGCATTTCTTTTATTGGCCAGTTTTGAGGCATGATGTAGAATAGTTTGTTAAGACATGCATCGTATGCCAAAAGTTAAAGCATGACAGGCAAAAGTTACCAAGTTTATTGCAGCCCTTGCCTATTCTAGATTGGCCTTGGCAGAGCATTGCAATGGACTTTATTTTTGAGCTTCCTAAGACACCTACAGAGAATGATGGGATCTGGACTATCATTTGTAAGTTTAGCAAACAAGCCCATTTCATTCCGGTGAGGAAGAAAATTAAGGCTGATCATATGGCACGATTGTTTTTGCAGCACATCTTTTAAGTATCATGGTATGTCGGAGTTGATCATTAGTGATCGAGACCCCCGGATGACCAATTTATTTTGGAAGGGCTTGTTTGAGAATATGGGTACCACGCTGAAATTCTCATCATCCTTCCATCTGTAGATAGATGGTCAGTTTGAGGAAGCAAATTCCACAGTGTTAGATCTTTTGAGGTGCTATGTTTCAAACCACAAGACACAGTGGAAGCAATATTTGCCCTTGGTTGAGTTTGCTTACAACAACACAGTGCATAGTTCTATGGGCAAAGCTCCATTTGAGGTGGTTGAGGGTGGCAAGAAGGTACCACCTATTCTGCAAACTAAGGATAAGATCTTTGAGGTTGATTGCTATGTGGAAAACTTGAATGTAGCCTATGCAAAGATAAAATATGCAATTCAGAGATCGCAAGAAAAGCAAAAGAGGGCAGCTGATTACCACATATGTGCTTTGCAGTTTGCAGAGGGTAATTATGTATTGGTATGTTTTGAAAGGCAAGGTTGAAAATGATGAAAAGAAGAGAAAGATTGTATCCGAAGTTGAGTATGAGATACTATGGGCCCTTCTAGGTGTTGGAGAAGATTAGCGATGTGGCATACCGACTGAAAGTGCCTCCACATTGGCGGATATAGAATGCCTTTCATTTCAGTTTGTTTAGGCCTTTTCATGGTGATGTGTCAGAGGATATGTCTGCTGAAATTCAGCTTGAGATTGAGGAGCTGGATGAGGTTTTGGTACCCGAGTAGATTTTGGCACATAAGGAAAGAAAGGTCAAAGGTAAAGTTTCTGGGAGATACTTGGTGAAATTTTAGAATTATTCACAAATGGATGCCAAATGGATGGAAGAGGATGATTTGGCAGACCATCCTCAGTTGTTGCAGTTTTACTTAGATGTCTTTTAGTTAGAGACGACTTTAATTCGGGCTCTGTTAGGTTCAGCAGAGCAAGGGTCCGGAGTATTGCCTGATGCTCAAGGGGGAGGTAGCACTTCCACTCCTCCAGTTATGGATAGCTCTTGTATGTAGTGGATCTCAGATGTTAGCATGCATCCAAGGTATTGCGCTAATAGTATGTTTGCCATGAGGTCACTACTTAGTGTTTTAGTCACTGTGAGATGTATGCAGGTGAGTATGAGTTCCACTCAGGCACTGGAACTATACTATTGCATCAGCTTATGATTAATTTGGCGTGAATTTTGCCTCAAATTTGAGACAAAAATTTGATCAGTTCTAGCTTAATTTTTGATCAGCTTAAGAACTGTTTATGGTCACTTTTGGGATCAGTTTTTGCATTGATTGCTGGTCAGTTTTTTTTGCAATGAGTTTGTGATCAGTTTGGGGTCACATTTGCAGCAGTTTGTGATCAATTCTCAGATCAGCAAGTGATAAGTTTATGATTAGATTATGCTTAGTTTTCAATGGTTTACATCTGGTTCCATGGACAACAACATGTGTTATGATGCCATTGATGTTTTAGCCATGGTTTATGCTTGGTTAGGCTATGCTATGGTTTGGTTTTGCCAGATGAGTTGAGCTCATGAGAAATAGACATGTCACATGATAATTTGGCAATGTTTTTAAGATTCTTTGCTAGTCTTATGTTATGTTATGATTGACTGGCAATTTTCAGCATGTGTTGGGCATATGAAATGGTTGAGCAACAATGTGCAATGTTGTGTTAACTATGATGCCTTGTGGAAATTCCAATCCACTATTTTGGTTTTGATGCATTTGGCAGTGCAATTGAGGACGATTGCAAGGATTTTAAGGGGGAAGGTTGTCATGAGGACATGTATTTTTGAAATCTCACTTAACATGTGGATTAATTTTTAATCACATGGTTAAGTAAATGTTGCACATGTGAGGTGTAATTGGGCCCGAGACCTGAAGAAATCATGGGATGTCAAAGGCAAAAATTGTTATAAGTTATGCTTCATAGGTACTTGGTGGTATCTAGTGCCAGTTGTTAGTCTAGGTCATTCATTTGGACATAAGTGTCAGTTGGTGACACTAGAGAAGTGGCGCTTAATGATATCTAACGCCAATTTGATGGTCAAAGATGGCGTAGAGACACTCGGGAATGGAAGTTGCCTAGCCAATTTAATCATTAGCCATTCAGATTATTTTTCAATCATTTGGCAAGGCTGCCACTTGTCAAAAATGCCCATGCAAGACTAAAAAACATCTTTAGAGGCTGGAGAGAGGCATTAGTGTATTCAGCCTGCAAGAGAGAGGGAGGAGATGTTGCTGGTCTGATTTGCAGCCATTGGAAGATCTTCTGAGGCAGCCAGGGGCAAGAGAAGACCAATCAATAGCAGGTGAAAGCATCTACAGGCTGTTGAGATAGGGCAATAATAGTAAATGATTGATTTTCTTCAGCTCTTTGCATCTACAAGTTGTTGAGACAGGGTAGCAGCAGTAAATGACAGATTTTCTTTAGTCCTTCGCGAAAGAAAGCCTAAAATTTCTCTCTGCTCAGCATTCTCTCTCATTTCCCAGCCTTTTAACAGCCTTGCTCCAAAGATTACAACATTGAGATCACCAGAGGCTGAGAAATTTCAAATTTCTATGTCGTAAATCTGCAGCAGAAATTAGGGTTTAGTAGTAGCCTTGGAAAGTGTGCGAGAAATTGGAAGCTCCAAGACTTGGATTTAACAGGGCTGAAGCCATTTTCAGTCAAATTCAGTTGGAGGGACCAGCAAATCAATGAATTTGGGGCATTTTCCATCTCCATCAAAGTGGATGAAGGCCAATTGATTGCTCGAATCAAGGGGCAAGTCAGATTGAAGACTTGTTGGTCATTTTGGATAGCAAGGAAAGTTGGAATACCGAAAGGGATTGGGAGAATCCCATTGTACATCAACTTCTTCTTCAATTAAGTTAAATAAATACCGAAAGGGGTGCCAGTTTTGGGGCCAGCAGGGTGTCCAATGTCCAAGATTATATGGTAAAGTATGCATTTCAGTTTTGTGAATTTGTTAATTGCTGTAAATAGTGCTTAATTGGGTTATTTACCACCGTATCCGAGGAGGAAGGCTGGTTTCAGGACCTTAGTAATTGGCTACTAGCTCAACTATGATAGGGGTCTTGTGCAAAAACAAGCACAATAAGAATCTATTTTTTTGGAGTTCCAAAGGCTAGTATGACATTGTTATGTACATAAAGACCTAGAGTGTGAAAACCTAGAAATAAGTTAACCTGACTTAAATGGGTCATTATTGCTTCTTTAGCATGTGCAAGATGTGGAGAGATAGAGGAGACCTAGTGGCATGGTTTATGGATTGTCCCAAAGCCCAAGAGTTGTGAGGAGATTGCTTAGGATGTCAAAATTGAGACTGTTGTAGTGACCTAGTGTGTAGCTTGGTCACAGAGAAAGGCCGAGTATGTGATTATGAGGATTTCAAGGGAGCCATTCATTTCTTATATTTGGTCAACATTGGAGCACGATTCTAACTCCAAATTACTAATCGACTTAGTGGAATGGGGGGCACTGCTATAGATAGGAGTTGATTGTTGGCATCATTCCTCGATTCATTTGGACTACGAGGTGTAGTCATGCGCTTGACCTTTGGATGTTTTCATTGTAGAGGCTCTTGCTAGGATTGGGATTCAACTTATTCATACTCTCTGCGGGAGATGGGAGAGGCTATAGGGCGACTTTGAGTGGATGAGGAGGAAATGCGATTTTGTGAATGCATGAGATCTTCACACCTTTTACTTAGCACCACATACGGTTTGGTGTTATTGTTCATTCTATTATAGAATTTTCTTTTCTTGAAAGAGAACTGTCCAATTTTATACGGGTCTAATTTTTTCCACACGTTTTTACTTAGTGGTAACTTCAATTCCTTTTCTCAAAAGGGTGAACTTTCATGGACTATGCCACAATGAGCTTTTATCACAAAATCTTGCCTAACTAGACATAAGCCCCAAAAGCTTGCCCAATTAGAGTATATCTAAAAAGATCTTCAAAATGCTCCATATATGCATATGCACGAATGGAGAATGTAAGGAGAATTTTCCTTTAATAGTATACTTGCCACATGCTCAAATCCAAACACCATAGCCATAATAGACTAGGCCATTCTCACAACCATATCCTAACCTTCTAAGGTCATTGTTTGAATCCATTCATACATTGGCAAGTAGACTTATGGTGCTCTCAAATACCATCAATCCTCATAGAGAGATCTTTTAAACCGATCATTCAAGGTCAGAAAAAAAACAACATGGATATATAGTTGCCGATGTTTGATCCTGTTTCCTTTCATTTCTTAATTTTGTGGATAATTTGGTTGTGGTCACTCACCATCCTAGGAATACATGTATCAAGGTGGTGATGATGTTCGTATGCAAGATGCTTTCAAAGCTTGATCAGTGAGAAGCAAGAAGATAATAATATGTGGTTTGGGGAGGAGCAAGAAAAAAACAGCACACCATTTGGGGAATTCTTAAACGTACATTTACTTTTGTTATCAACCATGAAAAAGAAAGAAAGCACTAGAAATAACACACTTTCAAATTAACATAGCTAGAAATGGCATTTTTTCTAAGATAATTTCCCTAGGTTGCATATACTTAAAATTGTTGTAAAGGCTTGTGTTTCCGTTGTTTGCCAGATACTATCGTTAAAGTTGGCAGTCTTAAACAATATCAGCCATCATGGAAGGATGTTGAATTTGCTTACCAATGATACTCAAAAGCTCGTTGATGCGGGGAGTAATTTACACTTTGGTCAGCCATGAGCTCTCCTTTTACCCTTTCCTTCTAAGAACTATTTACTGTTTACCAAGAGTCTAGTCAATCATATCTGATGACATGTTCTGAAGCCAAGTTGTAAATGTCCAATAGTTGAACATACAGCTTTGAAGTTCATTTGAATTGCGCGAATAACTCTTGAAAACAGATAGTGATATCAGACACTTTGAACTCACCATCTTCTAGCCTTGGTAAAACAAATGGATTGCCTAGGGTAATGAAAATGGAAGTGCCTAGATTCTGTTTTTGCTGGTGAAAGATGTGAATAAACAAACATCTGAAATGGGGTAGGCTATAAGGCCTAACTGCTTGAACATTGCTATTATTGGGACGTGACACACAGCAATTGTGTGTCACATAGCATGCCACATAGGCACTATGTGAAAGAGTGTAGTCAAATTAGTACTTACTACCTTATGGACTTTTAATGTGTCATGGAATTCTAATCCTAGGACAATCTTTTAAAGGATAAAGGGCCATGTGTCTCAGTACAAGGATGGTATGTGTGCCACATTTCTCTAATGTAAGACATGGACACATGGTTCGAGGTGCGCAAAACAATAATGATAACTTGGTCATTTTAATGAGGCTTTTCACTTAGAAAAGGGGCCAGGGCACCCCTAGTTTGAGTACAAGTTCTGAAATGAAAGCCAAGGGAAAAACTTGGAGGTTTTGCTGCTGCAACAGCCTCAAAAGAAGCCATTACAGCTGCCGATTACTCCCAATCGTCGTCACAACGAACTTCAATCTTGTCACCCTTCTCTTGTTCAACATGGCAAGCTGACTACTCCCAATCATCACTGCAATGGACTTCCATCTTGTCACCCTTCTCTTGTTCAACATAGCAAGCTGATTTGGGACTGGTGGAACCTCAAAAGAGAAGACAAAAAGAAGAATTTACAGCAAGTTCCCTTTGGTTCCCAAGGAAGGCTATACTGGCAGTCTATATTTCTCTTGAAGTAGGAGATAAGTGGTTGTATGATGAACATATAGACACTACATTGCTAATTATGCAAACTGCATGTGACAAGACTGCTCCAACTACTCACAAACTTGCCAAGAAATACTTCAAAATTACAAATGAGATGGAAATCTACTTCAAACTCTGAATTGGACCATTTCAATATTTGTAATGTTGCATAAGTCACGATGTTCACATAAGCCACTTTTGTTATATGTCACATTGGTTGCACAAGTCATGTTAGCCACATTTGTTAAGTCACATAAATCTCTGATTGCATAACACAGTCATGTTGATAAATTTAAAATGAACTAGACATGGCTTGCTTTTATGAAACTTCTGAAACTGTTGACCTTTGTTTCAACTAGCAAAGGAGAAGGCACAAGAATGAATTTTGTTTTTGCTCCTTAAAAATTTATTGTTGTTGCCATGCTGTTTTTATTATGGTGTTGACTAGGAAAAGAATAAAATATGATGCAGTTTGTCATGTGTCACACATTTGTTGCCATGTTCCCACCTAACACATACAAACTCCAAAGCTATGAGCAAATGTCTTTTGTTTGTGCATTCACACTTCGACTTCAACTCTCCTCCCCACACTGTTTTTGGTCATCAGTCTTCTGCTCATTGACCTAGCATGATCTCCTTCTCCTGCTTGGCTTGTATGTCTGATGCCTTTGATGTTGATAGTTTTGTCTGACTTTTGGCTGAAATGAAACTATGCTCTGATTGGATGAAAGAAGATGAAAACAAGAAACTCTTACAGTCACACTCAACTTATAATGATGGAGAGAAGCTAGGATTCAATGTTTTTTATCTTTGGGAGAAAAAGGGTGGCTAATGATGTCAATTCTAAATAGAGGGAACATGACAATACATGGACTCAATTGTAGACGAGAGAAAGCTCAAAACTGTACTCAATAGATACAAAGCTTCTCAAGGTGGCCTAGGTGGATTAGGCGAAAGAAGCCAGGGCAGGTGTTAGGTTCACCAGGAAGTTTCCTCATAAATCTTGACTTGGAAGTCTATCTTGGCTTCAGATGTGTGAGCAAAGGGAAAATAGTTAGAAACCTTGGGTTCCAGGTGTGTCTTGATATAATAGCCACTCAATAGTTTGCATTAATGATTGAATCCATTGGTGGAGGTTGATATACTCAAGTATAGCCTCTTGCTCACTAGTGGGTAGGGCTCTGGTGGTCGACCAAGTTTTGATAGCAACAGCATGGAATATTACTTCCTGCTGGTATTGTCGGTGGGATGTATAGCTTACTTGCACCACTTGGATCAATGGATTGAGGGATTCTTAAGCCAAGTGCAGCATGGCAGACTAATATCCAACATAGATCCAAGGGTGGTTTGTGGATCATTGACTTGAACTATTAGAGCCAGACCTGGTTGGACAAGTAAGTGGTTAGGAGTGTTATGCGAGGTGAACACACTTAAAAGCTGCTCCTCTGAGAAGTATTCCTTAAGTTGGAAGAAGGAGATTGATAGATAGCTAGCCATTTAGGATGGGCACATCATAGATAAGACTTGCTTGCAGCTTGGTGACCTTAGGCATATTCAATGGACAGCTTAGGAGTCTGGCTGTGTCCATTCTATCCAAGTATGTAGGATATCTACTGGGTGGCAGGTGAGGCAGTTCTAGTGCATGCAATTGGGAGTACGAGGTGGTCATAGCTCGTAGTAGATATTTGATTTATGCTATGATCCTTGAGGAACCAAACACCCACAGATCATCCCCACCCACACACCACAAAGCCAACATCCCTCCCCCCCCGCACGCACACACACAGAGAGTGCTATCTGCCAGGTGGCATGATTGGTGGGATTCCAACTATGTAGAGCCAGCTCAGAATGGAGCACCTAGGTAGCTTTTTGCCAGCGAGTCAGAGTCAGCACTTGTTTACCAGTCTGAAATGTTGGACACAATCTTCATTATCGAGTCTAGCTTCTGCCATTTACGCTTGGGGGCCTTATCTATCTGGCAAATGATAAAGGCTTCCTTGTTGCAATAGATGTTTCGGAGCTCATTTGGAATCGTGCAGGGTGGCATATATTGAAGCCACATTGCTAGCTGATCTGGAGAGGTGAGTGCCCTTCAGTATATGCAACTTTTGTAGAGCTTTGGTCCTCTATTAGTTACTCACTTTGTGAGAGCTAGGAGCGGCTCTGGATAGACTCTCAGCATCATCAGGAGCTTTGGAAGGTGTTTCTTCACATCTGGGGTTTCCATAACCTTTTCTTCATGCTACAGGATGGTAATCCTCCGTGATGTTGCACAAAACACCCCTTCCTTCCCTTCCCTATCTCCCTTGATGTAGCCACTTTCTGCTCCAGGCATGCTGTTTACCCCATGTACTTCCATATTTGATTTTATTGTAGCCGTATAATAGACATACTTTATTTTGTAAAATTAAGAAAGAAAGAGTAGAGTGCACCTGCAATTGAGCAGACCTGACAAGGAATTTGCTTCTTGGGCTCTATGTCTTTGGTGGGTCCATGCGACATGCTTCCATTACTTAAGAGTCAATATAAGTGGCGATTTGACAATGAGACTTGCAGAGTCCAGACATGATTTGCTAGATGCAAAGAGAGAAGGGAATATCAGAATCCTGCCATTCATCTTGTAAAGGCGGAAGTGCTGCCTTAACAGATGGGAGCCTGCTAAGACTCAGGTGCTGGCTACACTAATGGGAGTATGCTGAGGCTGCAGGACTCTGGGAAAGTTCAGCTTGTACTCAAGTTCTACTGCAAATCAAAGTGATGCAAAGCATTTTGATCTATTATGAATTGTAAAATCAAGTAAGTCTTCAAAATGTGCACTCAATTGTGTGATCCAAGTGCAGCCGACCAACAGTTAACACTCGTGTAGGTGATTACTACTGGCATAGGCAGAAGTATAATGTTACACTTTTGTTGAGTATTTCTATTCATTTGATGATACAGCAGATAATTTTTCCTTCTTGGCTGCTATTTGTGACATACTGGTTCTTTTACTTGCTATTGAGATGGCTGGTTCTAACAACTTATTGATGTGCAGTGTGGTTTTCACTATTTGAGATTGCTGCCATATCCAGTCTCCTGATTATAGAGGCTGGCATTGCAGCTGTGCCAGGTGTTGCCTTGGTTCTTCTATTTCAACCCTTGCAAGTGAGTTCAGCTTCTACCTGATAGTATAGATAGTGATCTTAAAATTTATCCTGCATTTTGAGTCCCTTTATCCAGCTTCTTTTAGAGCATTGGTTAGTTCAAGACTCCTGCAATTAGAATGTCACATTTAAATGCTAAATCTACATTTGAATTACGATTCCTATGCTATGCACTTGTATTGTGAACTTACAACTTGCAATTTCATTGTACCTTTCCCAGGTTGGAATAGGCTGGTCTGTGGGAAAGTTTCGAAGGGAAGCTATACATCACACAGATTCCAGGATAAGATTGTTAGGAGAGCTTTTAGTGGGTATAAAGACAGTCAAATTCAATGGTTGGACTGCTTCATTTCTCAGAGTTATTGCTGATATCAGGAACCATGAACTGAAGTGGATAAGAAGAGCTCTATTTTTCAAGTTTTCTACGTCCACTCTCAAGGTTGTGGATGCTTGACGACTCATGGTGAATAGATGCTACTTATGTGTTGATTCATGGTGTATTGACAAGATCAACTGTGACTTAGACAAGTCGTATGATCTCCTTATGCACCTATGGGTAACGCTTGTTCTCTATGATCACTGAAGGCTGCAATATTTCTCTATACAGGATGGAGTAGTTCCCTTATCTGCTTTGTTGATCTTTGCAACTTATGCTGGATTGCATAGAAAATTACCAGCCAGCATGGCATTTTCTGTCTTGGCACTATTAAGTGTCCTTGTACGAGTCTTTAACTTTGCTCCTGCAGGTATTTCATAACTGTAATTTTAATACAATACAAGAAATATTTATATTATTGAGGTTGTCATCTCTTTCACCTTAAGAACATATTTTAAAACAACTAAATAAGTTATGAGTGGCTGTAAATAATAGGAAAGTGTGCTACGTGCAACAGAAAATTACTGATTAGATACTTAAATAAGGTTACTGACATATATCTGACTATTCTTGCAAAAAAGCTCCTGCTATGGGAATGCTAGTAATAGGTGTAGCCTATTTATTAGAGTGAATGCATGTGAACAAGGAAGTTTTCAACCCCAACACTCCACATGGTCATGCAAAAAAGTAAAATTTAGAATTGAAGCTAGGTAGGTAGGTTAGCACCAATGGTGGGAAACTCTGCCTCAAGCAAGGAGCTCATGCACCAACAATTGGATGCATTGCTAGTAATGAGTTGCATCCACATTCGAGGGGCCCACTTAAATGCACAATACAATGCTGAGAGAAATGAGAAATTAACATCTACAAAAGACCAAAGTGATCTTTGAGACCATGAGTTACAACCATCTTTGTGATGATACAATTCTCTGAAAAGAACTGTAAATGTAAATGAACAGTAAACGAAAGCTAAGAACTATAGAAGTAAAAGAAAGCTAAGAACTATAGAGCTAAAAGCTACTAAAAAGCCCTAGCTGATACAATCAAGATTGATAAAGCCTAATATACATTGATTGAGACTAGTAACATCGTGGAGGTATACAGGGCCTCTGAGCAATGATGTCCTAGATCCTCATATGCATGTGCGCTGATGCCTGTGTTAGGGTTTGGGACACACTTTGCTCGGCCCAAATACCCTTTTTTGGCAAAACCAAATATGAAGATTCTATTCCATTCCTGCGTTTCTAGGGTTGTTGGCACAATTGGAAAACTCGGGATGCTTTTGTTTAGCAGAGGACTTGGTCCCTTGGCATAGCAAGGTGAAGATAACATTAAAATGAGTAAGTGGCCCATGAAACGATGCTAAGAGTAACTTTAAGATGGGACTATGCTAGAATAGAACCATATCTAGTGTTGTCCCATTAGTAGAAAGAAAAGGAGACCCAAATCCGATAGAACTCTGTATAGAAAGATATGGTAGAGACTACAGGCTGCAGGTGATCTCAAGGTCTGCACATGATCTTAGCTATGATGCAGTCCCTAATTTCTCCACTGATATGCCTAATGGTGAGCCTTTGATGTCTTGTGATAATGGCTCTGATCTGACTATGGTGTAGCCTCCTTAGATGTGGTCGTTGTGCTCAACAAAGTGAAAGAGGGTCAGATCTGTGAAAAGAGTTTGTCATTGCTCTTTGTGCGGGTCCCTTTGGGTAAGCTGGCACTCCTGTCTTGCAATAGTGCTATGCGGCACCTTTGGAGCTCCAAGAAGAAAAGACCTAGGCATCTTTGGTCCTTGTACTCTAGGACACGACGAAGAGGTCCAAAACCATCATGAAAGAGGTAGTGGTACCATCCTTGTATGTCATAGACTATAGTATACTGTACATCTACATATGTAATGCTCCTTTGTCTCAAGATCTCGGCCACAAAGCTAGCAAGTCCTATCCTTTGCTGGAGTATTTGTCCATCTACCTGTCTCCAGTTGTAGCTTATGAGAGGAGGTACGAATCTATCCACCAATAGCAGTCCATATGCTATGGGAGAGATGGGTATCCATGTATGCTGGCCAAATAGTGAATCCATCATCAAAGAGGCGTAGGAAGTGACTCCGGTAGAACTCCATCCTCGATCCTAGAGGGACTTGTGGGTGGATCCATGTCCTTGGTATCTCAGTCTTCAAGATATTAGCTTTGATCACCTGGTTCAGCTTTGGTTGGTTGAGAGAACGTGTGGGGCAGCCAAGACTATAGTCAAAAGGTGGAAGGTGGTCAATATCCAAACGATGTAGGCTCATCCAGATAGTCATGCGTGAAAACCAAGAGTTCTTCTTACCCTTTGCTGCTAGTTGTCTAGAAGAAGTTAGTGCCAAACTGAAGTTTCTATTACGCGGGAGATCCCATAACTTATGCCTCAAGGTGACTGCCTTGAAGAGTACCTCCATGACTATAGGTGTTGCCCCCAACCCTGCTCAGACAATGGGATGTGGGGTGGAGGGCTAGGGGCTTACTCCTAATCATATGTCCTATCATCTTGATCAATGGCCTTTCCATGCTATCCTATCCATCATAATAATCTCTCTGTTCCGGACTTATCAGTGAGTGGATTGAGATGCCTGTGTTACAAGCTGCAGCCCCATACCTCTGCTCCATATAGTAGTGTAGGTGTGACTAGGGTGTCACACAACCTCTTCCACTTCAGTTCAGACAGGTGTGCAGTCCTGTGCAGACACACATGCAGTTCAGACAGGGGTGCAGTCCTGTGCAGGCACAAACTTGCAGCACAGTATCTCTACCCTCCTTTGCTTTCAGTTCACACAGGGGTGCAGCCTTGTGCATGCCCAAACCATCAGGCAGACAGAAACAGACCAGTCTGGAGGGACAGACCTGAGGGAGAGAGAGAGGCAGAGAGACTGCAGGCTGCTGGAAAATCAGACATGCAGAGCAGAGAGAGTATTTCTGTCTAGCTTGTGTGAAATACAGACCTGCAGATGTGTGACCAAGTGTAACCAGCCTTCCTCCTTGGATAGGGTGGTAAATCCGTGATTACAACTTAATTACAGCAGCAAACAATAAATACAAATCTGAAAATACAAATTTACCTACTGATCTTGGACAATGCACACCCGATTGGCCCCAAAATTGGCACCCCTTTCGGTATTTCTTTAGCTTTATTGAAGAAAAAGTTGACTTACACTGGGATTCTCCCAATCCCTTTCAATATTTCAACTCCCCTTGCTGTCCAAAGTGACCAGCAAGTCTTTAATCTATTTTGCCCCTTGATTTGGGTACTCAATTGGCCTTCACCCACTTCATAGACGATGGCGTTTTGTAGAAGTACGGGCTCTTATTATGCAACGCATTCCTTTGTTTATGGATGGGCAATTAGTTCATGTGGTCCCTTGGAGACCCATGGCTAAGTTTCAGGAGGTGCTGAGACAAGCATGCCCAATTTGGGTAGAGGTGGTGGATTTCCTTGCGTATCTCTGGAGACTCCTTCCTCTGGTTTTGCAATCCATTGGGGAGGTCTTGGTAGAACCTCGGCTGGCTTTCCGCAATCGGAATAGGGCATGTATGCTTTGGAATACAGGGAAACCTTGCCCGACGAAGATTCGCTTTGAGGTTCCAGGGTTACAAACGTTGGTGTATGAGCTGAAATGGGGTACTTTTGTAGGACACTGTTTCCGATGTGGCCAGTTGGGCCATTTCATTTTGGAATGCGACAAAAATATGGAGGTAGGGCAATGCCCCATGGACCCAGATATGGAAATGCAAGACCATCTTCCTTAGCAGATGTTTTAGAAGCCCGTGGCTGATCCTGAGCAACTTTCCCAACATGGCTGTGGTGATGGCCAGAAGATCGTTTCTCATGGTGGTAGGGAGCGTGCTTTGCTTGCGGATGGGCGGAATTTGCCTCTTCAGGAGGATTCCTGGGTTACTGTGGTTCGTCGTAATGCAAGAAAGGATTCTTGCCCCATTCCTGCCCATCTTCCGTCGCCCCCTATTACTCAAACCTTTCAATGTAGAGGAAAGGAGTTTTATATGAAACCCCAATCTTCGTGTGCTTCGACAGTAGAAGATAAAAGGCCTTTTGATTTTGCTTTGCGATTCGATGCGCGTGGGAGGCTTGTGCCTCCTCGGGATGGTTTCCGCTCCCAACAACAGCACTTCCCTTCCCGTGCTTCCATTGCCGGTTTGCAGAAGGCAGATCTTGTTGATGTTATTCGAGGTGAAATGGAGAGATTTCATGTTGCCAAAGCTATTGATGTAAAAGGGAAAAGAAAAGCAGTGTTCAGTAGTTCTTTTCATTTGTGATTCATCATGAAAATTGCTTGTGGAATGTGAAAGGCATTTCTTCAGGCAGAAAACAGTATCGCTTGTGGAAAGTGGTGCTAGCTGGAAAATGGGATGTTTTTTGTGATGTGGAGCATAAACAACATGCTTTGGCTGGATCTTCATATGTATATAAGGATTATGCAGTTTTCTTTAGTGGTTGTTCTCCGCACAGATCGAGAGTTATGTTGGTTGTCAATTCCTCCCTACAACCATTGTTGGTCTCTCAAGACCCACATGGCCGATTTTTGATTCTTGAAATAATTTATGAGGGTGAGGTTTTGTGGATGGTAGGGGTGTATGCTTCTTCTAATGCAAGGGAATGTCGTCAGCTTTGGGAAGACCTGCACTACCTTGCCATGGCTCGTCCAGGATTTGTTATGGGGGATTTTAATGCATGTGTTTCTGTAGAGCAGTCGACCTCTCCGCATTCAATTATGGATGGTCGTGAGCGATAGGCTTGGGACGCTCTTGCAGCGGCATCTTTGTGAGATGGAAGGATCGAGGTGCAGCTGAGATTCAGTAGACAGTGTGAGAGTGAGAGACAGAGTGAAGCACAACACCCAAGAGAATAGACTGAAAGAGTGTAATCAGAAAGTACAAAGTACAACCCTTAAACCTTAGGATTGTAAGGGGGTGTTCACACCCGACACACACTAAGTGTCCATAAGTGTGTAACGTAAGCACATAAGCACATACGACAATAAGACTATAAGTCCGGGGGAAAAAACCTCTCCTACCGAGAGTAAAAAGTGCCCCAGTGTCCTACTGATCACTGACACTCCCATATGAGTATAGGCGTAAATGAGGCGTGAGTCAAATACCCAACAAACCCCCCTGGAGTGAAGAGTGATCAAGAGTACAAGGATCATCCGCCACCAAAGGATATCAAATTTAAAGCATCGCGAAATGCTTCAAATTTGTCACGAGGAAGAGCTTTGGTGAAGATGTCTGCCACATTACTGGTGGTAGGATAATAGACAAGGCTGATATCACGTGCATGTAGCCTCTCTCTGACAAAGTGATAATGGATCTCAATGTGTTTCGTGTGGGCATGAAACACTGGGTTCCGTGCCACTGCAATGGCACTCTGACTGTCAGTGAACAAAGGAGTAGGCTCCGTAACAGATACATCCAAATCAGCTAGCAAGCGTCTAAGCCATACGCATTCAACTGTGGTAGTGAAAGCTGCATTGTATTCAGCTTCACATGACGTTGTGGCAACAGTGGATTGTTTCTTGCTAAGCCAAGAAATGCAAGAAGAGCCAAGAAAGAAACAATTGCCACTAGTGGAGTGACGTGTATCATAATCACCAGCCCAATCAGAATCACTGTAAGCATGTAACTGCAGTGGTCCCCCCTTGGCATAAAGCAACCCAAGAGATCGAGTACCTTGCAAGTAGCGAAAAACATGCTTGACAGCTTGCCAATGTGATATACGTGGCTGATGCATATACCTGCTCAAAGTTGAAACTGCAAACTGTATGTCCGGCCTAGTGTTGCATAGATAGATAAGACATCCAACTGCAGGAGCATATGTATGTATATCAAACAAACCACTGTCATCATGTAATGACAGTTTCAGTCCAGGTTCCATGGGGGTACAAACTGGCTTGCAATCCTGTTAGCCAAACTTCTCAAGAAGCTGCCCAATATACCTTGATTGTGATAGCCCAATACCTCGAGCATTATGTATGAACTGGATGCCCAAGTAGTAATGCAAAACTCCCAAGTCAAACATGTCAAAAGTTTGCTGCAAATTTTGTTTGAATGCTGAAATCTGATCAGCATTTGTTCCAGTGAGCAAAAGGTCATCAACATAAAGACATATAATCAACATAGATCCCCCTTCTTTACATACGTAAAGGGTAGACTCAGATGAGCTGTTTAGAAACCCCTGACCAAGCAAGAAAGCATCTATTTTTGCATACCAAGCTCTAGGAGCTTGTTTCAAACCATATAGTGCCTTTTTAAGCTTGCATACCAAATGTTCTGAGCCTTCAACTGCAAAACCAATGGGCTGCTGTACATAAACTTCCTCCTGAAGTTCTCCATGTAAAAATGCAGTCTTGATATCTAGCTGATACACTGTCCAACCATAATGTGCAGCCAAAGCAATCATAGACTTGATGGTCGTCATACGGGAAGTAGGAGCAAATGTCTCCTCATAATCAATGCCCTTTTTCTGTGCGTAGCCTTTAGCTACAAGCCGTGCTTTGTATTTATCAATGGATCCATCTGCTTTTCTTTTCAGTTTGTAGACCCATTTCGTTCCAATGGCTTTCTTCCCAAATGGCAAGGACACCAAATCCCAAGTTTGATTCTTAGTAATAGAATCTAATTCAGCTTGCATAGCTGCCATCCAATGCACACTGTGTTGTGCATCCTCATAACATTCAGGCTCTTCATTATCAAGAGTACTTGCTGCCATAATAAACTCTATGGTATGTGCTGAATCATGCAAACGAGTTTGCCTTCTAGTACGACCAGCCATGGATGCATCCAAAGGACTATCTTGTATAGTCTGCAAATACCATCTAGGTAGCTGTCTAGCATCCTGACTGTGTGCAAGCTCTTGCTGAATTTCAGTTTCAGCATGATGCTGAATATTTCGATCAGCCAATGGCTGAATTTCTGCACTTTCCATAGGAGCAGCTGGCTGAACATTAGGTTCATTTTCTGAAGCTCCAGCTGAATCACCAAAAGTAATGGGCAGCAGCCCTTCAAAAACATCACGGGCAGCCTGATATGTATCCAAACCAGCCAAGGATAATTCTGATTTTTCATCAAAAACAACATCCCTGCTGACAAAAACCTTCTTTGTAACGGGATCATAGAGTCTGTAGCCTTTGCTCTCATTGCTATATCCCATAAAAATGCACTTAACAGCCTTGTTGTCCAACTTTTTTCTAAGTATCTGTGGAATATGGGCATAGGCAAGACACCCAAAGGTACGAAAGTGACCAACAGAAGGTCTACGGCTGTTCCAAGCCTCAAAAGGTGTGATGGTCTTCAAGGGTTTGGTAGGGCATCTGTTCAAAATATGGCAAGCACACATGACTGCTTCCATCCAAAAACTATGAGGCAAGCTTTTTGCCTTCAGCATACATCTGGCCATCTCCATGAGTGACCAATTCTTCCTTTCTGCTACCCCATTCTGCTGTGGAGTATAGGCAGTAGTATACTGATGGACTATGCCTTTCTGCTGCAAAAAGGAATTCAGCATAGAGGACATGTATTCCCCCCCTCGGTCAGAACGGAGAGTTTTAATTTTGCATCCAGATTGGTTTTCAACAAGTGCACTGAAAGCCAAAAATGCATCATACACTTCTGACTTCTTTTTCAAACAGTAGACCCAGCAAAAACGTGTAAAGTCATCAATGAATGTCACAAAATAATAACAACCGCCCAATGACATGGTCTGCATAGGCCCACAAACATCTGAATGCACCAACTGCAATTTGGTTGTTGCTCTGAAGGCAATATCACGAGGAAATGAGAAACGATGCATTTTTCCTAAAATGCATCCCTCGCATAAGTGCTCAGGAGGTCTCTCCAAGAGAGGTAAGCCATCCAGCATCTGAGTACGCTGCAAAAGCATCAAGCTGCCAAAGTTTACATGCCCCAAACGAGCATGCCATAACTGCGCTTGTATCATAGCAGGAGTAAGAGTGGATGTCAAGTATGTCGACTGATCTACTGAAAGAGTATCCAACTCATATAAACCATGACACAAAGATCCTGTCAAGACCAAAGTCATGCGTTCTTTATCTCTAACCATGCAACGGTCATCATCAAATGTGACCTGCAAACCACAATGTGTCAAAGAAGATATAGAAAGCAAATTCTTCTTGATTCCAGGCACAAACAAAGCATCCTCCAGGCGGAGAATAGAGCCATCAATGGCTGTGAGCTGAATCTCCCCAATACCACGAACAAGGTATGATGCATTATTGGCACACTGTATCGATTTCCCAACGGGAGGTGCACTAACTGAAGCAAACAAATCTCTGCGAGATGTAATATGTCTAGAAGCACCACTGTCAAAGAACCAAGTGTCAGCATCCTCTGTAGAGCTAAGTGCTCTATCGGCCCAAGAGATGTCATAACTGCAAGTGTAAAACAATAGTCCCTGTCCACAACAAAGGATGCGGACTCACTAGCAGTGGAAGGAGTAGTAGAAACAGACATTCCTGACTCCTTCTTCTTCTCTTTGGCAATGCGCTTCCTGCACTCAGTGATATAGTGGCCGGGCTTCTTACAATAATGACATTTTCCTTTTTTAGCTTGCGTCTCCTCTTGTGTCTGATTCTGCGATGTGCCCGAAGTGCCAGAACTCTGTGGAGCATTTTTCACCTTGCTGTTTTTGCCTTTCTGTCTTGCCACAAAAGCTTGCTCAGAGACTATAGCATCCACACCACTATTTTTCCTTGTTTGCTCCTCCTCTAAAAGCAAACTAACCAGCTGAATAAAAGTGAGTGGGTGCTCAGCAATCCTCATGGTGAGGTTCAATGCAGTATGAAAAGACAAGTACGAAGGAGGTAAGGAATTCAAGGTGGTGGATATCAACTGTGCATCCGAAAAATACTCATCTACATTCATGAGCTGCTCTCTCAAGTCCTGAATCTTATTTAAGTGATCCTGCATAGAATCATCCTCATGCGTCTTCAGAGTTTCCAACTCTTTCTTCAAGAAAGAGATCCGAGTCTCATTCTTTCCTGCAAACATATGCTCCAAAGAATCACCCTCATGCGTCTTCAGAGTTTCCAACTCTTTCTTCAAGAAAGAGATCCGAGTCTCATTCTTTCCTGCAAATATATGCTCCAAAGTCAACCATGCATCTCGTGAAGAAGATGCCGAACGGATGTGAGGCATGATGGACCGTTGAACTGCCAGAGCAATCAGCGACAAGGCCTGTGCATCACGTGTATCCCAAGCTTTTTTGAGTTGCAGTTCTTGGAGGAAGTGGCTGAGGTGGAGCGGGCTGAGGTCCCCGTTGTCCACGTGCGCCATGAGGAGGAGGAGTAGCGGGAGATACAACTCCCGGTCGAGTTTCCTCTCCATTGACATAATCCCATAAATTCTTGGCCACTAATACATTCTTCATCATGAATGACCAAAGCGAATAGTTGTTTCCGTCCAATCTGCCTTCCTTGGATACATACGTAAAGACATCACCTCCCTGATTTGCCATGATGACAAATTTCCAAAGACAAAATAAGCAATGTCAAAGCAGTATGGACTGGAAATCTGCAAATTTCCAGAAATTGCAGCAAACACGCTTCTGCAATTAATGTGCAAGGGCGTACTCTGTCAAAAAACTGTCTTTTAATGCACGCTTCCCAAGGTGCAAACAATGCTCAGCAATACTGTTATATCAAAATCCCCAAAATTTTTGCCAATGTGTCTGTCAAAACAGTCTTTTTGTGACTGTACCAGCAGTTCGTATGCAACTATCCTCAAAATACACAAAAGCCCCAAAATTTCTAATGATCCAGTCCAGAAATTTGCATCAAATTTATCCCACACCTGTGCTGTGCCTGCCGCGTATGAACCTCCTCTTCCTCTTTCAGAGCTTTGTTATGGGCTAAAATTCAAAATTTTTGTTTAAAATGTACCTGCTGTGCACAGTGCAGACGAACAGGACGATAGGCGGCTTAGGCGGCGCTGTGGCTAACGTGGACTGCGCTGATGAACAGGACGACAGGCGAGCAGGATGACAGGCGGCTTAGGCGGCATCGTGGCTGACGTGGACACTGGAGCAGACGGGCGGCCGTTTGGGCGCTGACGAACAGGACGATAGGCGGCGAACTGATGAGCGGACGTGTGTCGTCTGAACCTGCGCGCTGGCAGACGTCTGCGCCTGCAGCTGACGTATCACCTGATGACTGACGTGGCTGGGCAGACGTTGCCCTGGAGACAGGTTGCTTGCCCCAAGTTAGCTGGAGACGTCTGCGCTGTAAGCTGGAGGCAGGAAGCGACGTCTGACGAACAGGACGGTGCTTCAGACAGACGAGTGGGCAGCGCTCAGTAGGCGAGCGGCTCTCTGACGCTGGCGACTGTTGACGAACAGCACTGGCGCGCTGAAGACTGACGACTTGGAGCAGACGCAGAGCAAAGGTGGCTCGGGTGCGGTCATGACTGCACACTGCAGGCAGGAGCTGAGCTCAGAGCTGTGCTCTGATACCAAATGTGAGATGGAAGGATCGAGGTGCAGCTGAGATTCAGTAGACAGTGTGAGAGTGAGAGACAGAGTGAAGCACGACACCCAAGAGAATAGACTGAAAGAGTGTAATCAGAAAGTACAAAGTATAACCCTTAAACCTTAGGGTTGTAAGGGGGTGTTCACACCCGACACACACTAAGTGCCCATAAGTGTGTAACATAAGCACATACGACAATAAGACTATAAGTTTGGGGGAAAAAACCTCTCCTACCGAGAGTAAAAGTGCCCCAGTGTCCTACTGATCACCGACACTCCCATATGAGCGTAGGCGTAAGTGAGGCGTGAGTCAAATACCCAACAATCTTTGAAATAGGACATGTGGTCCTGGATGTATCCATCACAAGATGGATACACTTATCGTTCTTTTCAGCATCCAAACACTTGGGCCCGACTAGATAGGATATACATCTGTCAAAGTGACTCTTTTCTTCGTGCAATCATCGATATGCGCGTGGAAAAACAGCATGTTTTGCCAGATCATTACCCCTTGGTCTTGGAAATGACCCACAGACCTGTTCATGCATTTAAGGCTCTCCTTGCCGGTTTGCCTCTTCGGTTTAATCAATCTTTTTTGCAGCACAATCAGTTTTTGGCAAGTGTTCAGCAACTGATAGTCTCTTTTAGCTCCAGGGTCCTCTCTACAAGGATAGAAGCATGGGCGGTTTTTAGGGATAATGTGCGAGCATTATCCCGACAATATGGTATTCAGCATACTTCCTTGTTTCGAGCTGAATTGCAACATGCTCAATCCTTGTCTCTGTGTCAGACTGGGGACACTAACAATGACTTGCTCACATGCATTGAATGACTGAAAGGCAAGGTCCAATCTCTTCAGGAAGAGGAATATGCAAAATATAAACTGTTGGCCAAAGCAGAAGCTTTATATGATAACAATTGTCAAACTCATGAAATTTTTGCTCGTCTGCATCAGAAATATGCCCGGGAAAATGCTGTGCGCTTAAAAGATGGGCAAGGTGATATGGTGACCGATCCTACCTCCATTATTCGGATGATTGCTGACTTTTATAGGGCCTTGTTGGGTCCGCAATAGATTCCTTCTGATGCTGTTCTCTCGGCTCGAACATATATTCGTGGCCTGGTTAGTAATTAGGTCAAACCAGAATGGGTGAATCTAATGGAGGTTGATATTTCTGAAGATGAAGTGGAAGAGGTGTTGTCTCACTTGCCTAGAAGGAAAAGTCCAGGCTGGGATGGGCTTCCTAATGAGCTGTTTTCAGCCCAAGCGCAATAGCTTAAGGACCCATTAACACGCTTGTGTTAGCAGGTGTGGAACTTTGGTATGATGCCTATGGATTGGAAGATTGCTATCATCAAATTGTTGCCCAAGGTTCCCTCTCCGACCTCTTTGAAACAATGGAGACCCATTTTTGTTATGGGATCGTTATATAAAATCTTCTCCAAAATTATTGCCAATAGATTGCAAAATTTTTTTCCACTCTTCATTCATCCATGTCAATACGGTTTTATTAAAGGTCGGAATATTATGCACAACATTTTGAATGTTCAGCTGGGAATTGATTATGCAAAAGCTTCTAGCCAGCAGGTTGTTATGGTTCAGCTAGATATTGAGAAGGCTTTTGATCATGTCAACTGGTCTTTCTTGCAGCAATTAATGTCTACAATGGGTTTTGGGCCTCGTATGATTTCTATAGTTGATACTATCAGTCAGGGTGCTGTGGCCCATATTGCTCTTAATGGAGGGATTACTGAGGAAATTGCCTTATCCCGGTCCCTTTGGCAAGGTTGTCCTCTTAGCCCTTTGCTGTTTGTTTTGGTTACTCACCCCATGCTCTCATTACTGGATAAGTTGGCAACTCAAGGTGAGATAGTTGGCTTAACTCTTCCTGGCGCTAACCAGCTTGTGGGTCAATATTTGGCGGATGATTCTTTTATGTTCCTTAAGGCAGATGGTATTAATGTTAACTGGGCAATGGTGGCCCCTTTGGCAAGGTTGTCCTCTTAGCCCTTTGCTGTTTGTTTTGGTTACTCACCCCATGCTCTCATTACTGGATAAGTTGGCAACTCAAGGTGAGATAGTTGGCTTAACTCTTCCTGGCGCTAACCAGCTTGTGGGTCAATATTTGGCGGATGATTCTTTTATGTTCCTTAAGGCAGATGGTATTAATGTTAACTGGGCAATGGTGGCCTAGAATCTTTTTGCTTTGGTGTCGGGTCTTCACATTAATACTCAGAAATCCACCCTTCTCTCCTGTACGGAGAATGATTTGTAGGCCTTGGGTTGGAATGGAATTATGATCCCAAGGGGCAATATAACCAGACACTAGGGATACCCTATTGGTGTGGAGGTTGCTCCTCAAGCCTTGCTAGATTGGATGGCCTTCCGAATTCATGACAAGTTCATGTACTGGAAATCCGAGAGTTGGCCACTACATGTTAGATTAAAAGTGGCTCAATGTATAATGATTAGTATGAACTCATTCTTTCTGCCACTACTTTCTTGGACAAAGAAGTCAATTTTGGATTTGGTTCAGCCTATCAGATTTATGCTCTGAAAAAAGAAAGGCAATCGTTTGGGACAGGTATGGATCTCCTGGCAGCATATGACCACTTCGAAAAGGATGGGGGGTGTAGCTTTGCTAGATGTCAATTTGCATATAGCCGCTTTGAGGCTTTCCTTGTTGCAGAGTCTATGTACTCAGTGTCATCCTTGGTCAGGCATTGCCAAATTCTTCATAGAAAAGACTGGCATCTCTCATGGTAGTATGGTTATTCATGCTTCCTATGTTGAGATATCGAGCTCCACTCGTGATATGCCAGGGTGACCGTTGTGCATTCATGTCACCGACGTGTCAGTTGCAGATGCGGTTGGTACACCGCCCATGAATAATAGCTAGATGACAGCTATCCTTATCTACTCTAGTTCGTGGCTCAGTTAGTATGCCACCTTAGTTATTTGAGTTTGGTTTGAGACCCATATATAGGGTTCTTCTATTTCTTTGTATGTGAGTTCTTTTTTTGGCTTACACAACTAAGAAGAGGAAAACTGTTTTCAGCCTCCACCTGTGTGTGTATTTCCCCATTGTGCAAGCAAGAAAGCTACAAGTGAGACTCCTTCCTTCTCTCCCACAATCTTGACATGGTATCAGAGCCTTGTTCGTGGTAAGGAGCTCAAGAAAGCAAGCTAAGCTCGCGGTGTTCTGGTACGAGGAGCAGTGTTGCTTTCACTTTCTGTTTTGGGAGCAGATCTCTACAGGTAGCACAGCTGGAAATTGCAAGAGTGCATTGTCTCAGGTTGAGACGCCCTTCGCGGTGAAGCAAGAGGGCAGTATATGCTGCGGGAGAGGGCTTTAGCCCTTGGCGACCTTGTTTTTTTTGATTTGAGGCCATTTCGGGGCCTGTTTTGGAGGCGGAAGTTTTCTGCACGCACTCAGGAAAAGACCCCGTTTTATGCTGTGCGACCACTGTCTACAGGTCGGTGAAAAGTTACTGTAGAAATTGCATCGTATGCCTGTGCGCAGAGACATTGGGAGTTACAGAATCATCCTTGTTGCCTGTTGATGCAAAATCATCACTAGGAAGTGACTGTGTGGTCAAATACCACTTTCGTCAGTTTTGCAGATTAGCCCTTGTGAGGCTGAAGCTGTGTTCTTTGCAGTGACAGAATTTTTTGCAGTGTTCTGTAATGGCGTCTGATTCTCTCTCACAGATTGTCACTGAAAAGCTTGACAAGAACAACTTCCAAGCATGGAAGTTTAGAATGTCAAATTTCCTTATGGGAAAATGATATTGGGAATTTGTTGCAAGAAATGAAGAAGAACCAGTTCTTCCTGATGTTCCCAATCAACAGCAAATGCAGGCATTTAAAGCATGGCATGAGAGAGCCAAGAAAGTTATGTATTGGCTGTCTATCAGTATTTCAGACTCTATGATTGTGCATATTCAGGATGCAAGTACGCCAAAGGAGGCATGGGATACTTTGTCAAAAATGTATAGCATAAATACTCAAGCCAGGAAAATGCAGCTCAAGCAAGAGTTGCATAATGTGCAAAGAGATAATATGAGCATCAATGACTACCACATGAAGGTCAAGAAGATTGCAGATGCACTTGCTTCCATTGGGTCGCCAGTGGAAGATGATGATTTAGTTTCTGTGACCTTGAATGGTCTAGGAAAGGATTATGCACAGTTTCGGACATCCATTTCAGTTCGTGAAAGATTTTCTGATTTTGAGGAGTTAATTGCTCTTCTAATTTCTGAGGAGCAGAGAAATGGTGGTGCATCTTCTTCAGGAGGAACTTCAAAAGAAGCTGTCTTCTACTCAAATGCTGGAAGAGGTAGAGGCAGAGGTAGAGGAGGCCGATTTGGAGGCCGTGGTAGAAATCAGAATATGCAGCAAACTCAAGAAAACCAGTCCTATGGAGGAGGACGTGGTAACTCTAGAGGCAGGGGGAGCCAAAGAGGTCGTGGTGGATGGCAAAGAGGCCAAAATGCAAACAACAATGTTGAATGCTACTACTGTGGTAAAATGGGTCATATGGCTAAAGACTGCTATAAAAAGCAGAATGACATCATGAATGGAAAACTGCAACAAGGAAATTATGCATCTTCTAGTAGACAGGGTGATGAAAGAAATGAGCATTTGTTTATGGTGCAGCACATGAACAATTCTGTGACAAGTGCAGAAGAAAGCAACGATGTATGGTATGTTGACTCAGGTGCATCAAACCACATGACAGGTCATGCAGAATGGATGGAGGATGCAAGGAAAATGGAAAAACCAGGATTTGTGGAGATTGGTGATGATACTGCACATCCTATTGTGCAGATTGGAAAAATTCCTTTGTCTATGCAGGATGGGAAAAAGAAATACTTGTCCGATGTATTTCATGTTCCGAATATCACCAAGAATCTGGTTTCTGTTGGTCAAATGGTTGAGCAGGGCTTGCAGGTCAGATTTAATCCTCATGGATGCTTTGTTGAGGATATGAAAAATAAAGGTCGCTTGATAGCAAAAGGAAAGAAGAAGGGCAGAATGTTTACGTTGGATGCAGACATGTCTGAATTGAGTGCAGCAATGTTTGCACATGGGACCGGCGTAGTTGCAGATATTGATATCTGGCATAAATGCATTGGTCATGTTAATGTACAACGACTTAAATCAATGCAGGCCCAAAATATTGTTGCAGGATTGCCTAAATTCAAGGTTGCAGAAATGCATAAGGTATGTGAAGCCTGTCAGTTTGAAAAACAGGCAAGGAAACCATTTCCTAGACATGTTCAAGAGAGTAAGAAGCCATTGGAATTAATCCACTCTGATGTGTGGACTACTAAAGCTGCATCTCTTGGAGGCTGCCATTATTTTGTCGCTTTTATTGATGACTATAGCAGAAAAGTTTGGGTGTATTTTATGAAAAAGAAAAGTGAAGTTTTTGGGCATTTCAAAACTCTTAAAGCTATGGTTGAAAAAGAAACAGGTCTGCAGATAAAATGCCTAAGGTCAGATGGAGGGGGGGAGTACCTCTCAAATGAGTTTGCAAGGTTCCTGCAGGAGCATGGCATAAAGCAGCAATATTCATGCAGTCATACCCCACAACAAAATGAAATTGCAGAAAGAAAAAACAGGCATATTGGAGAGATATCTCGTGCCATGCTCAACGAAAAAGACTTGTCAAATTTTTATTGGGCTGAGGCAGTTGCTACAGCAGTCTACATAATGAACAGGACTCCCACTGCAGCAATACATAGGATGACTCTAGAGGAGAGGTATACTGGTAGAAAACCAGATATTTCTCATTTGAAAATTTTTGGTTGCATTGCCTATGTACATGTGCCAGATGAGTTGAGATCCAAGTTGGATCCAAAAGCTGAGAAATGCATCTTTATTGGTTACTCTCTGCAGCAAAAAGGGTATAGATGCTATAACCCTTCTACTCGTAAGTTTACAGTGAGCAGAGATGTTTTTGATGAGATGAGTAGCTGGTATAAACCAGTAAATGTGATTGATGATGTAGATGCACAAAATGGTAATGCTGCACAGAATTCACAGCAGCAGTCACAAAATATTAGTGGACCTGGAGCGTCCTCTAGCAGTGGTTCACATTCTTCACCATGGACAGGCAGATTGAGATCAGGAGAATCTTCTCAAAGCAATACAGATAGTGGTATGCAGGTATCACGAAAAGGAAAAGAAAAGGTAGATCAGCCCATGTTTGATGTGAATGCAGGTCACTCTTATGTGGATGGTGAATCCAGTGGCTCAGAATAGAGCATTGATGATGAATTGGGTATTCCTTCTATTGTTACACCTGGAGTAAGGAAGACCAGGGATGTTTTGAGAGCACCTGGGAGTGAACCTATTTTGCAAAGGTCTACGAGAGCTAGGTATCCTGTGGATAGGCTGAAATATGATGGATTTACAGCCATTCACTATGCATATATGGTCAAAGTGATACAGGAACCAGAACCCACTTCTTTTGAGCAAGCCATGGGAAAAGAAAAATGGAAGAAAGCCATGGATGAAGAAATGGATGCCTTGGAAGCAAATGCTACATGGGAATTGGTACCTTTGCCTAAAGGTAAGAATGCAATTGGCTGTAAGTGGGTTTATAAGGTGAAGCACAATACAGATGGTTCTGTGAACAGATACAAGGCAAGATTAGTAGTCAAGGGGTATGCACAAACATATGGCATTGACTATGAAGAAACATTCAGTCCGGTTGCAAGGATGGCAACTGTAAGAGCAGTCATTGCTATGGCTGCATCAAAGGGATGGTCTTTACATCAGATGGATGTAAAGAATGCCTTCTTGCATGGTGATTTGCAAGAAGAGGTCTATATGGAGCAGCCACCAGGTTATGTGCATGGTGTTCATCCTGAGTTTGTTTGCAGGTTGAAGAAAGCCTTGTATGGCTTGAAGCAACCACCTAGAGCATGGTCTGACAAGATAGGACAGTATCTTGTCACTATTGGCTTTCAGATTTCCAAGGCAGATTTCTCACTTTATGTGAGAAAAACAGAGAAAGGTATTATGCTACTTGTCATTTATGTTGATGATTTGATTATGACAGGTGACAGTGATGAAGATATCTTTCATGTGAAAATGCTATTGAAGCAGAAGTTTGCGATGAAGGATTTGGGAGAGCTGCGTTATTTCTTGGGCATTGAGGTGATTAGATCACCAAGTGGGATACAGCTCTTGCAGAGGCAGTATGGATTGGACATGCTATCCAAATATGGAATGACAGGCTGTAAGCCTATTTCAGTTCCTTTGGAGCAGAATGTGAAGCTGAGTGCAGATGCAGGTGAGCCTCTGGAAGACCCTACTATGTACAGACGCATAGTAGGAAGCTTGATTTATATGACTATTACCATGCCAGATTTGAGCTATGCTGTTGGATTGGTAAGTCAGTTTATGCAGGCTCCAAGGAAACCGCATTTGGATGCGGCTAGACGCATACTCAAGTATGTGAAGTCCACATTGCAGTATGGACTATTTTATGAGACTGGGGTTCAGATACAGCTGCATGGATACACTGATGCTGATTGGGCTGGTAGTATTTCTGATAGACGATCTACCAGTGGATATGTGTTCTCTTTTGGGAGTGCTGCAGTCACTTGGAGCAGCAAGAAACAGCCTACAGTTGCCTTGTCGAGCACAGAGGCCGAGTACAGGGGTGCAGCAATGGCTGCATGTGAGATAGCTTGGTTGCATAAGCTACTTTATGATATGCATCAGCCTACAGATGGGCCAGTTGTCATTTATTGTGACAACATGAGTAGTATACACTTGGCAAATAACCCAGTCTATCATGCTAGAACAAAGCACATTGAGGTGCATTATCACTATGTGCGAGAGAGGGTTTTACTAGGTC
Source organism: Lygodium microphyllum (assembly GCF_053477565.2). Lineage (NCBI taxonomy): Eukaryota > Viridiplantae > Streptophyta > Polypodiopsida > Schizaeales > Lygodiaceae > Lygodium > Lygodium microphyllum. The sequence continues at coordinate 146,019,303 of NC_141138.1, read as the reverse complement.
TTATTGATCTAGTTTATGTCAGCACAGAGGATCAGGTAGCTGACATATTCACGAAGGCATTGGGCGCAGAGAAGCTGCGCAAGTTCAGAGACCTGCTTGGTGTGCAGGAATTGGGATTGAGCTCGAGGGGGAGTGTTGAGATATCGAGCTCCACTCGTGATATGCCAGGGTGACCGTTGTGCATTCATGTCACCGACGTGTCAGTTGCAGATGCGGTTGGTACACCGCCCATGAATAATAGCTAGATGACAGCTATCCTTATCTATTCTAGTTCGTGGCTCAGTTAGTATGCCACCTTAGTTATTTGAGTTTGGTTTGAGACCCATATATAGGGTTCTTCTATTTCTTTGTATGTGAGTTCTTTTTTTGGCTTACACAACTAAGAAGAGGAAAACTGTTTTCAACCTCCACCTGTGTGTGTATTTCCCCATTGTGCAAGCAAGAAAGCTACAAGTGAGACTCCTTCCTTCTCTCCCACAATCTTGACATCCTAGTGGCATGTGTTGAATTCTATGAGGCCTTTAAAGGTCTCCCAGTCTTTTCTTCTTTCTCATTTGATAGCTTCCTAGCAGGAGATGCTTCGTTTTGCAGTTTGGTGTCCCCCGGATATTCGTAAAGAGGAAAATTCACTGCAAGGAGAAATATTGGCTTGCTCAAGGTTATTGGATTGGCCACAAAAAGATTTGCAGCGAGACAAGTTCGATTAGATGGCTAGGTTGGGGTTGAAGACAATCGGTGACGGTGTTATTCCTGGGCAGGCCTGTCTTTATTCCTTTAGGCGTATTCGTCAGTACTTTCGGGTGCCTCGTGGATACAAGGACATTTGGTTGTCCATACAGGATAGTCTTCGGAGGTTCTTTCCTTTGCCTGTATTACAGCCATTGGGTCCTTGGCGTGACTGGATGTTTGTGCTTCTTGATGATTTTGGGAAAAGGTTAGCTAATCAGATATATCTTTAATGGTGGAAGCCACGAGATGGGTCATGGGGAAAGTGAATAGATTATGGCATTGTAGGGACAATAAAAAGAAGTGGAGGGAAAGATTTATCCAGCTTTGGAAGTCCAAGTTCCTGTATCAGGGAAAAGCGTTCATGTGGCGGCTGCTCATTGGGGGTCTTCCAACGGGCGAAGTGCTCCGTGCCCGAAAGATCTCTGCTGGGCGTTGTGTGTTTTCTGCACTACGTGTGATGAGACACTGCTTCACCTCTTTGTCTCCTGCCCTGTTGCGTGACAGATCTCAAATTTCATTTCCCACGTCTGGTCCTCGGTGACTCAGCACCGTCTATCAGTTCGTTCGTGGATTATGGGAGATATGTCCTCTATGCCCTCTTTAAGTTCAGATTGTTCCTACCTATTTCATTTCCTTAGATGGACAGCCTTGTGGCATATATGGCATACTCGCAATGCTTTTATTTTTGATTCAGTATCGGGCATCCATGGGCATGTGGCCCGTGTGTGAGGAATAGTGTTATGGCAAATCTCCTCTATGATGTCAGTGGACCTGGTTCTTCCAGATATTGCTGCTCCTTGGATGGCGATTGTTCGCTCTACTCTAGCTGCTCCTTTTGTGTGATCTGATAGTACTGTTCATGTAATAGGTTGTTCTGGTTGTTCTGATAGCCTGCAGGCCTCATGTAAATATTAGTTACTTAGTTACACAAAGAGTGAGAGAGAGAGAGTATGCTGACCTCTTGGTCTGATGTAATAGAAAATAACTGCTACAGACAGAATGTTGACCTGATGGTCTGATGTAAATATTCACTATCTAATTCAATTATCTTCACGAGAGAGAGAGAGAGAGACACAGAGAGAGAGAGAGAGAGAGAGAGAGAGAGAGAGAGAGAGAGAGAGAGGGAGGGAGGGAGGGAGGGAGGGAGGGAGAGAGAGAGAGAGAGGGAGAGAGAGAGAGAGAGAGAGAGAGAAGATGACGGGCTGCTGCTCCCGCTCCGTGCCGCCCTGCCATCGCTAGGCCTGGCGCGACCTGCGGGCGCGTTTTCCTGCGCCGCCGCCGCCTGAAAACCCTACCTATCGCCACCCTACGTTTGCCTAAGGCTCGTCGTCGCCCCTGTTCGCCAGCTGTTCGAGTGTCGTCACCACCCTCGCGGCCTGCGTCTCTGCCGCTTTCGACCAGTCACGCCTGCGCCCTGCGCTGCGGGCGCCATCCCTGGTGCCGTCGTCAGGCCGTCCTGCTCCTGGAGCCGTCGGGAGCAGTCGCCCTGCCCCTGGAGCCAGCATCTTCTGTTCCGGCCGCCCTGTCAACGCCCAGCTGCCCTCTCGTTGATGCCCTATTCAGGATAGCATCCTCCTGACGCCCTGTTCCCGGACGCTGCTGACGGACCCCTAACCGACATCCCAGCCTGTCCCGTCCTGCTGTGGAGACCGCCCGGCCTGTGTTTCGCCTGTCTGCCCCTGCACGGAGACAGGTAAACCTCGGTTTTCATTAGCTCTCCTTGCTGAGTACACCCCTGGACAGCGCCTCTGTACAGAAAAAAGGGAAAGCGAGAGAAACGGCAAAACAGAGGGTCAGTCCTCATTCGAGAGCAAATCATCATCTACGATGGCTGGTTTGGATCTGGACTTCATAGATCAAACAGTGGCAGCACTGGGCCCGGATTCTGATGCGGAGGAACCTGAGGATATGGTCCCATGCAATGAAGAGATGCCCCTTGGTCCTGACATCCAGCCTGCGGGGAAACGTACTAAGCATGCTTCGGAAGAGATAGGCGTTTCTCAGGATCGGTCCTATGCCCAGGTTGCTTCGGATTCGGTGGACTCTCAGGAAGTGGACTGGGAACACTTGCTGGAATTTGCAAACACTTTGCTTGGCGATTATGTTCAACATAATCAGGAAGCCTTTTCCGACTCTGCACCTGACGATGTGCTGGATGCCACCGTGGACCCAAAAACTGTCCTACGCTCCTTTTCGGTATTTTATGATCGCGCTGTGATACTTTTCTTCACTGGTCGAATCCCGTTGCTTTCCCGTATTCGCCAGTGGTTGCAACATCTGCTACAAGGGGACTGTGTTGAAGAGATTTTTATTGGCTCCCGGGGTTTTTTTGAGGTCTTGTTGAAATCGGAGACGCACCGTGCTGCTCTCCTGTCTAAACTGCCTTTGTTTTTTGAACGCCGGTTGGTTCATGTGGTTCCATGGCGTCCAATGGCAGATTTTCAGCGTCTGCTGCAACGTGAATGCTCGGTCTGGGTCGAGGTGGAAAACTGTCCGGCTGTTTATTGGCCGCTATTGAAGGATGCTATGGCCGTTGTGGGCACTGTTCTGGTCCCTCCCAGTCTCCGGGCTGTGAATCGCAACCGCTTGTGTATGCTATGGGACACTGCAAGAAAAAGGCCTGCCTGGTTACGCCTCAATTGCCCTGGCATGCACCCTTTACACTTTCGTTTGAAATGGGGCAATTTTGCAGGGCATTGCTTCTCCTGTGGACAATTGGGGCACTTTATGGCCGAGTGCCCGGAACAGCAACACACTTCCCATAATGGCCATGCTGTGCCGCCCATGGAGGAGATGGTGTGTGATGCTCCATCACTGGATGCTACCCATCAGCCCCAAGCTTTGGCCAAAGGTAAACAACAGGTTGCGGGTCTGGATTCTAGCGCCAATAATTGGGTGGAAGTAGGTGCAAAAAAAGGCAACAGGGTTGTTGCGGCCATGCAGAACAATGTGCCTACTACATCTCAAGATTCCATGCGTACATACATGCGAAGGAAGGAAATGCAGTCTTCTGAGCGCTCGGCTCCTGCTATGGTTTCCTCTGGCCCCCGTTATCAGTCCGCCAGGAAAATGTCTTCGGATCGTTCTAAGGGTCCCTCTGCGAAGCTGGCATTTGATACCAGAGGTAATGTCATTACCCCGTGGGACCGTCGTTATTCCCGGTCCATCCCAAAGCCAGCAGATATGCCGTCTACTTCCAAATCTGGTCCGCAGAACTCTTTTGCAGTGTTGGCAGATTTCTTGGACGAGGGAGTCCTGGACATTCTCGCTGACAAAGTCCAATCGAGGCAAGCAGTGCCTCGCACCTGATTTTGCTTGAAGTATACATGAAAATCGCCACGTGGAATGTGCGTGGAATTTGTTCTCGCCACAAGCAACATGCTATGTGGACTGTGTTGCATGAAAATCAGTGGGATGTCCTGTGCGCTGTTGAGCACAAGAGTCACGATGAAGCCGGAAAAGTGGTAGATTGCCAGGGCTTTAGACTGTTTTATGCTGGGTCACAAGCCATGCATTATTCGGGTGTGCTCATGATTGTCCATGACAAATATCAGCCTGTTCTGATTAAAAATGATGTTCATGGCCGTTTTTTGGTGATTGAAATTATATTCGAAGGGGAAATCTTATGGCTACTTGGCCTCTATGCTCCGAATGATTCCGTATCTCGTCGGGCGCTTTGGCAAACTTTGCAGGCCTCCTTGGCACTTGGTAGACGGGGCTTCTTCATGGGGGATTTCAATATGTGTGTGGATTCCTCCCAGTCCACATCGGAGCATTCGGTGATGGATACGCCGGAAAGTCGTATGTGGCAGGCGTTGGCTCTTGACGTCCTCAAGCAAGATCTCTGGTCCTGGTTACACCCGTCCTCTACAGGGTTTACTTTCCATTCTGCCCAGTATGCAACAACATGGTCGAGATTGGATCGTATATATATCATGCAGAATGATGATTTTCTTCCTGAGCTGCTCGAAATAAAAGTATTGCAGTAATATGCCCTGTCGGACCATTTCCCTCTGCAGCTTGAGCTGCTTGCACAACCCATTGCCCCGTTCAAGCAATTTCTAGAGAGACTCCCTTTGCGTTTCAATTCGTCTTACCTGAAGCATGCCATCTTTCAGGGCTATATGCAGCAATTGATCGACAGATTTCTCTTCGACTTCTCTTCTCAAGGCACTGCGTCATTTGACCGATTGCTCGCTAATGTGCAGCGGGTTGCGCGGCAGTATGGGATCCACCATGCCTCTCTTTGTCGGCAGCGTCGCAAGGCAGCTGAGGACATGTTGGCTTTGGTTCGTTCTTTGCTGGTGGACACTCCAGATGATGCCTTTCTGCTCGCACTGGCCATGCGAGTGGCGGATCTTATTAAAGAATTCCAATTGAAATCATATCAGCAGGCCAAACTGCAACATCTGACAGAGACGTTGCAAGATAATGCATGTCAAACCCATAAGTTCTTTCGAGCTCTTCACGCCTCTCCTGCTAGGGAGAATATGACCAGACTTGAGGATGCAGAAGGTCACCTTATCATGGATCCGCAGACTATTGTGCAGATGTGCAGGAATTATTTCCGTGACCTTCTCGGCACCACTTCTCCACCTTCAGATCAAATCACTCAGGCCCGTTCGGATTTTTATGACCTGGTCCGCAATCAGCTACCGCAGGACATGCAAGCTATTATGGAGTCTGATATTTGTGAGGCAGAGGTTATGGACGTCTTGTTACATTTGCCCAAGGATAAAAGCCCGGGTTGGGATGGTCTCACCAATGAGTTCTTCGAAGCTTTTGCTACCCAACTGGCGAAACCATTGCAGGCCTTGTTTCAGCAGGTGTGGCAAACCGGGATCATGCCTTCCTCATGGAAAGAAGGCCTTATTAAACTGCTTCCAAAAGTTCCTTCTCCATCTACGTTGACACAGTGGCGCCCCATTTCTTTGATGGGTTCAATGTACAAAATCTTTTCCAAAATAATGGCGAATCGGCTTCATAAGCATCTCCCGGCCATTGTGCATCCTCTACAGTATGGTTTCATTAAGGGCCGAAATATTCTGCACAATGTATTGAATGCTCAACTAGCTATTGATTATGCAAGGCATTCTAACCAGGAGGTAGTACTGATTCAATTGGACCTGGAAAAGGCTTTCGACTATCTGGATTGGTCTTTCGTCGCTGAACTTATGTCGGCTATGGGCTTTGGTCCCCGGATGTCTCGTCTAATCTACACCGTTAGCGCTGCGGCATCTTCGCGAGTCATGCTGAACGGAGGTGTTACTGAGCCATTTGTACTTGCCCGCTCCGTCAGACAAGGATGCCCTTTGAGCCCGCTATTCTTTGCCCTCGCGACACATCCAGTTCTTTCCATGTTATCCCATATGGTGGCCTCTTCTCAGTTGGCCGGTCTGTCGCTTCCTTCAGGACAGCACTTCATTAGCCAATCCCTGGCGGATGATACTTTTATGATTTTGCGGGCGGACAAGGACAACCTCAAGCGCGCATTGGATGTTTGGGGCATCTTTGGGCAAGCCTCCGGCCTTCGCATCAATGTGCTCAAATCAGCCATTCTCAGCTGCACGGAGTCGGATTTGCAGTCCTTAGACTGGCAGGGTCTGGTTATTCCTCGTGGCTCCATTGTCAGGCACCTTGGGTATCCTTTGGGTGTCGACGTTCCACCAAAGCAGCTTCTGTAGTGGATTTCTCAGAAAATGGTGGCCAAGTTTATGTATTGGAAATCTCAAGCCTGGCCCTTCCATATTCGTCTCAAAGTGGCCCAGGCAATTATGCTGCCAATGCTGACATATTTTTTGCCATTATTGCCCTGGACTACTACCACTCTCAATGCTCTTACTCAGTCTATTCGCTTCATGCTATGGAAGAAGGACTCATTGCATGCAGGTATCTCCTGGATTTCGTGGTCGCATGCCTGCACCCCTAAACGCATGGGTGGCGGAGCTATTTTAGATGCCCAAACTCACATGCAGGCACTCCGTTGGTCTCTCTTCCGCGCCATGTGCTCGGATCATCTTCCATGGGTCGATATAGCCCGTTATCTCCTTGAGAGCCATGGGCTTCTACATGGCAATACCTAAATCCGGACTTCTTGGTGGCATGTTCTTAATGCTGATTCGAGGTTCTCCAGTTCCTCTTCGTCGCTGCTCAATCATTTGGTATTTTCCTGGAAACGGGTCCTTCTAAAGGCTTAGTGGCATCCAGCGGAGGATCGCTTGATTGCGAATTCTTTTCAATTGGAATTATTGGCAGTCTCGCGTTTACTTGCATGGGAAGGCAAAAATGAGCTTAGACCACAATTCAACCGGATGGCTCGTTTGGGCTTGTCTTCGGTCGCGGATGCCACCCTTGCTAGTCGCAATGTGCTTATATCATTTCGTACAGCCAGGAGGCTTTACAGGATTCCGAGGGGATATAGGCCTTTATGGGAACAGCTTTTGCGGATGCTCCAGAGCAGACAACCCTTTCCTGCCCTTGCTTCAGATCATCCCTGGCAGGATTGGGACCTACAAGGCCGGCTGCCTTTAAGCAAAGCTTCTGCTAATCAAGTTTATCATATTCTGATCAAAGATCAACAATGGTTACTTACCAAAGCCAATGCTTTATGGGGCCTACGAAAATCCCGGTCCTGGTGGAGGGCAACTGTGATGGAGGGCTGGTTGAACAAGACCCCCTTCAAATGTAAAGTATTTCTTTGGAGAGTGATGATTGGTGGTCTTCCGCTTGTGTCGGCTCTTTCCAAGCGACGAATTTCCAATGGCAACTGTTTCTTTTGCACCACTGCGGTGGAATCGGCCCGCCACAGATTTATTTCTTGCCCTGTCGCAAAAAAAATCTGGTTCTTTTTGTCGGCTATTTGGCAAGGAGCGGTTGGATTCACGCTGCGCCCCTTTGATTGGGTTTTCGGGCAGCCCAAATACCCCACTCCTGCACAGCCACATATGAAGCTCAAGTATCATTTTCTGCGATATTGGGGCTGTTGGCATAACTGGACAATTAGGAATGCTTTTCTTTTTGACTCCGCCTATAATGTTCAGCGACATATTGCGAGGCTTAAGGGCCTTTTGTATTGGCAGTTAGATCTTCTCCGGCATTCTGATTTGCTCTCTAGGGAGGACTTCCGTCCCTGGCTTATGGCAATTTCATTTGCCCCCTTGCCATAACTTTGTAACATGTAGCACTTAGCCCCTCTTTACATGATGGCCTGGATTGGCGTCATGTATCTTGTAATCGAGTTATCTTGTACCTTTTTTCGTAATTAATACAATTACCTTTTACGAAAAAGAGAGAGAGAGAGAGAGAGAGAGAGAGAGATGGATTTACGAAAAAAAAAAAAAGAGAGAGAGATGGCGGATCGTGGTCGTTGCCGTCTGCCCTTCGTCGGGTGAGCTCGTCTGTCGCCCTTCCGTCACGTGGCCCCGTGTCTCTGCCGTCTCGCCCCTGAGCGTCGCCCTCTTTCGTCCCGCCTTCCGTCCCGCCCTGTCGACTGCCCGTCGTGCCACCACGTCTATAGCCGCCCCGTCTCCTTGTCGTCGCCTGTAACCGCCCTCTTGTCGTCACCCGCAGGCTCGTCGCCTGCACCTGGTGGCCCGTCAGCTGCGCCTCCAGCCCTGCTGTCGCCCGCTTCATCTGCGGGCTCTGCGCTTGGTTCACGCCCGTGCGCCTGGTTCACGCCCGTCCGCCTTGTGCGTCAGGGCTTTTGCCCACGCCTGATTTCTGCCCACACCTGATGTCCGCCCTCGCCTGTCGGACGCCACCCTCGCCTGTCGGACGCTGCCCTCGCCAGTCAGCCGCCGTGGTGGTCGCCCCAGGTAATACATCGTTTGTGGCAGCGTCTCGCAGGGCGCACTGATCTTTTCTTCCTCTTAGCGAGAGGCAGTATCCTCTGTTCGTGCCTGAGCCTGCGCCTCTGAGTTCTGCGACCTGCACACGGAGACAGTGCAGCCTTGCCTTTCCACAGACACAGAGAGAGAGAGAGAGAGAGAGAGAGAGAGAGAGAGAGAGAGAGAGAGAGAGAGAGAGAGAGAGAGAGAGAGAGAGAGAGCAGTATGGCTGGCCTGGATATGGATTTTCTAGACCGGACGGTGGCAGCCCTTGGCCCTGATTCCGATACAGAGGAGCCGGAGGATATGCTGCCATGCACGGAGGAGATGCCTCCGGGTTCTGAACTGCCGCCTGCGGGCAAACGCTCCAAGCATACTTCTGACGAGCCAATGGGTCCTCAGGAACGTTCCTATGCACAGGTTGCCTCTGATCTTGTGGATTCGCAGGAGATTGACTGGGAGCATTTGCTGGACTTTGCCAATACTCTGCTTGGCGATTATGTCCAGCATAATAATGAAACTTTTTCTGACGCGGGAACTGATGATGTGCTGGAAGCCACGGTGGACCCGAAATCAGTCTTGCGGTCTTTTTCGGTGTTTTATGACCGTGCAGTTATACTTTTCTTCACTGGCAGGATCCCAGTGCTTTCACATATTCGCTAGTGGATGCACCATTTATTGCAAGGGGAGTGTGTTGAGGAGATCTTCCTTGGACCTCACGGCTTTTATGAGGTGCTGTTGAAATCGGAAACACATCGAGCTGAGCTCCTGTCCAAGTTGCCATTGTTCTTTGATCGCCGCTTGGTCCATGTGGTACCATGGCGCCCTATGGGCGACTTCCAGCGTCTGCTTCAACGAGAATGCCCGGTATGGGTGGAAGTGGAAAATTGTCCGGCGGTCTATTGGCCATTGTTGAAGGACGCGATGGCAGTTGTGGGAACAGTGCTGGTTCCCCCAAGCCTCAGGGCTATGAATCGAAACTGTTTATGCATGTTATGGGACACGGCCAGGAAAAGGCCTGCGTGGCTTCGCCTCAATTGTTCTGGCATGCATCCTTTGCATTTTCGCCTGAAATGGGGCAACTTTGCAGGCCACTGCTTTTCATGTGGTAAATTGGGGCATTTTATGGCCGAATGCCCTGAAAGGCAACCGTCTTCCGAGGATGCGCAGGTTGTGCTGCCTAAGGGTGACATGGTGCTTGATGCCCCGACACAGGAGGCCCTTCAGCCACCTAATGTCGTGGATAAAGGCACGTCAAAAAAAAGGTAAAAAGTTGGATGCAGGCCTGGCAGATCTTGGGCCTGATGCTTCACGGGATTCCGTGCGCACGTATATGCGCAGGAAAGAAATGTTCACTTCACACCCGGCTGCGTGTACTATGGCCCCGTTTGCCCCCCGTAATCAGTCTACAAGGAAAGTCTATACAGATGGCCCCAAGGGCCCACCTGCTAAGCTGGCGTTTGATACAAAAGGTAATGTGATTAGACCCTGGGATCGACGTTATCCCCGCCCCGCTCCCACGGCAGTGGATTTTCCTTCTACCTCTAAAGCATGTCGCCAGAATTCGTTTGCAGTATTGGATGATTTTTTGGATGAGGGTGTCCTAGATGCTCTCGCGGAAAAGGTGAAATCGAGGCAACAGGCGCCTCGTTCCTGACTTCCTTTTTTGAAGATATATGAAGATAGCCACGTGGAATGTGCGAGGCATTTGCTCTCGCCATAAGCAACATGCCATGTGGACTGTCTTGCATGAGAATCAGTGGGATGTATTGTGTGCAGTTGAGCACAAAAGTCACGGTGAAGCAGGAAAAGTTGTGGATTGTCATGGATTCCGTCTGTTTTATGCAGGGACACATGCTACGCACTATTCGGGCATGCTGATGATTGTCCATGAGAAATACCAGCCTGTTCTTGTTAAAAATGATGTGCAGGGCCGCTTTCTGGTAATCGAAGTCTTATTTGAAGGAGAGATCTTATGGTTGCTGGGCCTCTATGCTCCGAATGATCCCGCATCCCGACGGGATCTTTGGTCGACTTTGCAGGGCTCCATGTCACTTGGCCGAAGGGGGTTTTTGATGGGAGATTTCAATATGTGTGTTGACTCTTCTCAGTCCACTTCAGGGCATTCGGTAATGGATACGCCGGAAAGCCGGGTGTGGAATTCCTTTGCTTTGCGCGTACTTAAGCAAGATCTTTGGTCGTGGCTTCACCCTTCTTTTTCAGGGTTTACTTTTCATTCCGCACAATATGCAACTACTTGGTCGCGGTTGGACCGAATGTATATCATGCAGGGGGATGATTTTCTTCCCGAGATGCTGGAAATGAAGGTCTTGCAGCAATATGCGTTGTCGGACCATTTCCCCCTCCAGCTTGAGATGCGGGCACAATCTATTGCACCTTTTATGCAATTGCTGGATAGACTCCCTTTACGTTTCAACTCCTCTTATTTGAAGCATTCAAATTTTCAGGCCTATATGCAGCAATTGATTGAGAGGTTCTTATTGGACTTCGCCTCGGACGGCTTGGCTGCATTTGCACGGCTGCTCTCTAATGTGCAGCGGGTTGCTCGGCAGTATGGGATTCATCATGCCTCTCTTTGTCGTCGACGTCGACATGCAGCAGAGGACTTACTGTCTTTGGTCCGTTCCTTGCTCGTGGATTCCCCAGATGATGATTTTCTGCTGTCACTGGAGAGGCGTTTGGCCCATCTTATTCAAGTATTTCAGTTGAAATCTTATCAGCAGGCCAAGCTGCATAACTTGACTGACACATTGCAAGATAGTGCCTGCCAGTCTCATAAGTTCTTTCGCGCCTTGCATGCTTCTCCTGCTCGCGAAAATATGACTAGACTCCAGGATTCGGAAGGTCGCATGGTCACTGATCCGCAGACCATTGTCAATATGTGCAGAAACTATTTTATGGAACTTCTTGGTTCTTCTCCCTTGCCTTCTAGCCAGGTTACGCATGCCCGCTCGGTCTTCTATCCTCTGGTCCGCCAGCAGGTTCCACTTGATATGCAAGCCACTTTGGAGGCAGATATTTGCGAGGAGGAGGTTATGGATGTTTTGTTGCACTTGCCTAAGGATAAAAGTCCTGGTTGGGATGGTCTCACTAATGAATTCTTTGAGAACTCGGCCACGCAGTTGGTAAAGCCATTAGCGGTCATGTTTCAGCAGGTTTGGGAAACAGGGGTCATGCCTTCCTCATGGAAAGAAGGCCTTATCAAACTGATTCCCAAGGTCCCTTCGCCATCAAAGCTGCAACACTGGAGACCAATTTCTTTGATGGGCTCGATGTATAAAATTTTCTCCAAAGTGCTGTCGAATGGGCTTCACAAGCACCTTCCAGCTATTGTGCATCCTCTCCAATATGGTTTCATTAAGGGCCGCAACATTCTGCATAATATCTTAAATGTGCAAATGGCTATTGACTATGCGCGGCACTCCAGTCAGGAAGTGGTATTGATTCAATTGGACTTGGAAAAGGCGTTTGACTATGTGGACTAGTCTTTCATTGCAGATCTCATGTCTGCTATGGGCTTTGGTACCCGGATGTCCCGATTGATCTACACCATTAGTGCTGCGGCTTCTTCAAGAGTTATGCTCAATGGTGGGGTTACAGAGCCATTTGTCCTTGCACGCTCGGTCAGACAGGGTTGCCCTTTGAGTCCTCTCTTCTTTGCCCTGGCGACTCACCCGGTCCTTTCAATGTTATCCTCAATGGCGGCTTCTGCTCAGCTGGCAGGATTGTCTCTTCCTTTGGGGCAGCACTTCATTAGCCAATCTTTGGCTGATGACACCTTTATGATTTTGCGGGCGGACAGGGACAACATTCGAAAGGCATTAGATGTTTGGACGCTCTTTGGTCAGGCCTCTGGTCTTCGCATCAATGCCTTTAAGTCAGCCATTCTCAGTTGCACGGAGCCTGATTTACAGTCATTAGGCTGGCAGGGCCAGGTGGTTTCCCGTGGCTCCATTGTCAGGCAACTTGGATACCCGTTGGGGGTGGATGTACGGCCAAAGGACCTACTGGAGTGGATTTCACAAAAACTGGCGGCGAAGTTTATGTATTGGAAGTCGCAAGCGTGGCCATTCCATGTCCGCCTCAAAGTGGCTCAGACAATCATGCTACCAATGCTAACGTATTTCCTGCCATTGCTGCCGTGGACGCCTACTACTTTGAAGGCTCTCACTCATCCCATTCGTTTCATGCTATGGAAGAAGGATTCGCTGCAGGCAGGCATTTCGTGGATTTCATGGTCACATACATGTACCCCTAAACGCATGGGTGGTGGTGCTATTTTGGATGCAGAAACTCATATGCTGGCTCTTCGTTGGTCTCTTTTTCGTGCCATGTGTGTGGATCATCACCCATGGACCATCATAGCCCGTTATTTTCTTGAGGATAGCGGGCTACGCCATGGTAACACACGGCGTCGGGCCTCCTGGTGGCATGTCCTTAATGCTGACTCGCGATTTTCCAGTCCCTCTTCCTCTTTGTTACTGCACTTGGTCGGCTCTTGGAAAGTGGTGCTCCAAAAGGCCCGTTGGCATCCAGTAGGGGACCGCTTGTTGACTAACTCCTTTCAGCTGGAATTGTTGACAGTATCGAGATTACTTTCCTGGGAAGACAAACATCAGCTCAGACCGAGATTTAACCGCATGGCCCGTTTAGGTGTGACTTCGATTGCGGATGCTACCCTTGCCACTCGCAATGTCCTCGCATCGTTTCGGACTGCTAGGAGACTTTTCAGGATCCCGCGCGGATACTGTGGTTTATGGGGAAAGCTTTTGTTGGAGCTTCAGGATAGGCAACCCTTTCCTGCCCTGGCTGTGGATCGTCCTTGGCAGGACTGGGACCTTGCAGGCCGGTTGAGTCTGGAAAAGGCCTCTACTAATCAGGTGTATCATCTTCTCATTCAAGATCACCAATGGCTGGGTGTGAAAGCTAATACTGTTTGGGGACTGCGAAAATCGCTGTCATGGTGGCAGGCAACGCTGATGGAGGGCTGGCTGAATAAGGCACCTTTCAAATGCAAGGTCTTTCTTTGGCGGGTAATGATTGGTGGTCTTCCTCTTGCCTCGGCCCTTTCCAAGCGTCGAATCTCGAATGGCAATTGTTTCTTCTGTACCACTACTGCGGAATCGGCCCGACATCGTTTTCTTTCTTGCCCGCTCGTCGCCAAGAATATCTGGTCACTCTTGTCACAAATCTGGCGCGCAGTGGTGGGGCCCTCACTAACTCCTTTCGATTGGGTTTTTGTGTGCCCAAAGTACCCCACACCGCGACAGTTACACATGAAGATCTTATTTCACTTTTTCAGATACTGGGGATGCTGGCACATTTGGACCACGCGCAATGCTTTTCTCTTTGATTCGGCCTCTAATGTACTGAGACATATTGCCAGGCTTAAAGGGCTCTTGCATTGGCAGTTAGATCTCATTCGGCACTCCGACTTGCTCCCTCGGGAGGATTTGCATCCCTGGCATATGGCAATTGCCACTAGGTCGTTGCCATGATTGGTGTAACCTTTTTAGTGCATTAGTACGGGGGTTTTCCCACACGTTGGCCTAGGGCACTCGTGTCTCTTGTAATCATGTAATCATGTAATCTTGTACCTTTTTTTCGTAATTAGTACAATTACCTTTTACGGAAAAAGAGAGAGAGAGAGAGAGAGAGAGAGAGAGAGAGAGAGAGAGAGAGAGAGAGAGAGAGAGAGAGAGAGCCATGGTGGAAATTGACTAGCATGGAAGGATGGATCAATCAGAATCCATTCAAATGCAAAGTATTTATTTGGAGAATGCTGATAGGTGGCCTGCCCCTTGCCTCAGATCTTTCAAATTCATATTACTAAGCTCAAGGATCTTCTCCATTGGTAGTTGGATCTTATTCAACATGCGGGCCTTCTCTCTGGGGAGGATTTAGTTGTTTAGCATACGACAATTTCTTCTTCTCTGCTATGACTCTTGTATTTTCATGTGATTAATATAATTACTCATTACACGAGAGAGAAAAAGAAAGAGTATATTAATGTTTCTAAAAGGCCAATGTGGCCTATGAGACCAAAGCAATACATACAATGATGGTGTGTTTCTCATCTGGAGAGAGAGAGAGAGAGAGAGAGAGAGAGAGAGAGAGAGAGAGAGAGAGAGAGAACTGGGAAAAAACGATGCGATGATGGCGACCCGTCGATGGCGACCCGTGTGCTGTCGTGCTCTGCGTGTAGCCTGTGTGGAGATGAGCGCTGCCTAATTGCCCTGATTTAGGGCACGATTTCAGCGTTTCTTCCCTGTTCGTGGGCCCTGCATCCCTACATGAACTGCCTGCCGTTCTGGGTATCTGGCTTTTGCTGTTACGGGACCTCCAGATCTGCTGCGACCCTACTGTGAATCTGCAGGGATGACTTTGCTGAGGAGAGACAAATCGATTGCAGCAGACGACCTTACGCCAGTGCAGTTCTGCCCTGCCCCTGTATGAACAGCCTTCTCACTGCCAGTCAGGTACAGACCTGTTGTGCGAGCCGCCCAGACTTCAGCACAGTCCCTGTGCGCCCTTCTGCAGGTAGTCAGGTACACATTTTGCTGCTTCAGTTCAACACACGCTTGGGCAACTTCCTGCAGGGTATAAACGCAGACAGTTACAGGCCCCCAGACTTACAGGCTTAGACCTGCAGTCAAAAGGCTTGCATACAGGCATCTGCAAGGACAGAGAAATCTGATTGCAAGGACAGGTCACGTAAGGTGAGACTTGCAGGCAACTCGCAGGCAGCAGGCACACACACAGAGAGAGAGAGAGAGAGAGAGAGAGAGAGAGAGAGAGAGGAGAGAAAGAGAGAGAGAGAGAAAGAGAGAGCATTGCTCTTGGCTGTGCCCCCCTGACAGAGAGAGAAGACAGCAGTATGGCTGGCCTGGATATGGATTTTCTAGACCGGACGGTGGTAGCCCTTGGCCCTGATTCTGATACAGAGGAGCCGGAGGATATGGTGCCGTGCACGGAGGAGATGCCTCCGGGTTCTGAACTGCTGCCTGCGGGCAAACGCTCCAAGCATACTTCTGATGAGCCAATGGGTCCTCAGGAACGTTCCTATGCGCAGGTTGCCTCTGATCCTGTGGATTCGCAGCAGATTGATTGGGAGCATTTGTTGGGCTTTGCCAATACTTTGCTTGGCGATTATGTCCAGCATAATAATGAAACTTTTTCTGACGCGGGAACTGATGACGTGCTGGAAGCCACGGTGGACCCGAAATCAGTCTTGCGGTCTTTTTCGGTGTTTTATGACCGTGCCGTTATACTTTTCTTCACTGGCAGGATCCCAGTGCTTTCACATATTCGCCAGTGGATGCACCATTTATTGCAAGGGGAGTGTGTTGAGGAGATCTTCCTTGGACCTCGCGGCTTTTATGAGGTGCTGTTGAAATCGGAAACACATCGAGCTGAGCTCCTGTCCAAGTTGCCATTGTTCTTTGATCGCTGCTTGGTCCATGTTGTACCATGGCGCCCTATGGGAGACTTCCAGCGTCTGCTTCAACGAGAATGCCCGGTGTGGGTGGAAGTGGAAAATTGTCCGGCGGTCTATTGGCCATTGTTGAAGGATGCGATGGCAGTTGTGGGAACAGTGCTGGTCCTCCCAAGCCTCAGGGCTATGAATCGAAACCGTTTATGCATGTTATGGGACACGGCCAGGAAAAGGCCTGCGTGGCTTCGCCTCAATTGTTCTGGCATGCATCCTTTGCATTTTCACTTGAAATGGGGCAACTTTGCAGGACACTGCTTTTCATGTGGTAAATTGGGGCATTTTATGGCCGAATGCCCCGAAAGACAACCGTCTTCCGAGGATGCGCATGTTGTGCTGCCTAAGGATGACATGGTGCTTGATGCCCCGGCACAGGAGGCCCTTCAGCCACCTAATGTCGTGGATAAAGGCAAACAACAGGTCCTGGGTTTGGATTCCCGTAGCACTGATTGGATTGAGGCACGTAAAAAAAAGGGTAAAAAGTTGGATGCAGGCCTGGCAGATCCTGGGCCTAATGCTTCACAGGATTCCGTGCGCACATATATGCGCAGGAAAGAAATGTTCACTTCACAGCATGCTGCGCGTACTATGGCCCCGTGTGCCCCTCGTAATCAATCTACAAGGAAAGTCTATATAGACGGTCCCAAGGGCCCACCTGCTAAGCTGGCGTTTGATACAAAAGGTAATGTGATTACACCCTGGGATCGGCGTTATCCCCGCCCCACTCCCAAGGCAGTGGATTTTCCTTCTACCTCTAAAGCAGGTCGCCAGAATTCGTTTGCAGTATTGGCTGATTTTCTGGATGAGGGTGTCCTGGATGCTCTCGCGGAAAAGGTGAAATCGAGGCAACAGGCGTCTCGTTCCTGACTTCCTTTTTTTGAAGATATATGAAGATAGCCACGTGGAATGTGCGAGGCATTTGCTCTCGCTATAAGCAACATGCCATGTGGACTGTCTTGCATGAGAACCAGTGGGATGTATTGTGTGCAGTTGAGCACAAAAGTCACGATGAAGCAGGAAAAGTTGTGGATTGTCATGGATTCCGTCTGTTTCATGCAGGGACACATGCTACGCACTATTCGGGCGTGCTGATGATTGTCCATGAGAAATACCAGCCTGTTCTTGTTAAAAATGATGTGCAGGGCCGCTTTCTGGTAATCGAAGTCTTATTTGAAGGAGAGATTTTATGGTTGCTGGGCCTCTATGCTCCGAATGATCCCGCATCCTGACGGGATCTTTGGTCGACTTTGCAGGGATTGATGTCACTTGGCCGAAGGGGGTTTTTGATGGGAGATTTCAATATGTGTGTTGACTCTTCTCAGTCCACTTCAGGGCATTCGGTAATGGATGCGCCGGAAAGCCGGGTGTGGAATTCCTTTGCTTTGCGCGTACTTAAGCAAGATCTTTGGTCGTGGCTTCACCCTTCTTTTTCAGGGTTTACTTTTCATTCCGCACAATATGCAACTACTTGGTCGCGGTTGGACCGAATGTATATCATGCAGGGGGATGATTTTCTTCCTGAGATGCTGGAAATGAAGGTCTTGCAGCAATATGCATTGTCGGACCATTTCCCCCTCCAGCTTGAGATGCGGGCACAACCTATTGCACCTTTTATGCAGTTGCTAGATAGGCTCCCTTTACGTTTCAACTCCTCTTATTTGAAGCATCCAATTTTTCAGGGCTATATGCAGCAATTGATTGAGAGGTTTTTATTGGACTTTGCCTCTGAGGGCTTGGCTTCATTTGCACGGCTGCTCTCTAATGTGCAGCGGGTTGCTCGGCAGTATGGGATCCATCATGCCTCTCTTTGTCGGCGACGTTGACATGCAGCAGAGGACTTACTGGCTTTGGTCCGTTCGTTGCTCGTGGATACCCCAGATGATGATTTGATGCTGTCACTGGAGATGCGTTTGGCCCATCTTATTCAAGTGTTTCAGTTGAAATCTTATCAGCAGGCCAAGCTGCATAACTTCACTGACACATTGCAAGATAGTGCCTGCCAGTCTCATAAGTTCTTTCGCGCCTTGCATGCTTCTCATGCTCGCGAAAATATGACTAGACTCCAGGATTCGGAAGGTCGCATGGTCACTGATCCGCAGACCATTGTCAATATGTGCAGAAATTATTTTATGGAACTTTTTGGTTCCTCTCCCTCGCCTTCTAGCCAGGTTACGCATGCCCGCTCGGTCTTCTATCATCTGGTCCGCCAGCAGGTTCCACTTGATATGCAAGCCACTTTGGAGGCAGATATTTGCGAGGAGGAGGTTATGGATGTTTTGTTGCACCTGCCTAAGGATAAAAAACCTGGTTGGGATGGTCTCACTAATGAATTCTTTGAGAACTCGGCCACGCAGTTGGTAAAGCCATTGGCGGTCATGTTTCAGCAGGTTTGGGAAACAGGGGTCATACCTTCCTCATGGAAAGAAGGCCTTATCAAACTGATTCCCAAGGTCCCTTCGCCGTCAAAGCTGCAACACTGGAGACCAATTTCTTTGATGGGCTCGATGTATAAAATTTTCTCCAAAGTGCTGGCGAATGGGCTTCACAAGCACCTTCCAGCTATTGTGCATCCTCTCCAATATGGTTTCATTAAGGGCCGCAACATTCTGCATAATATCTTAAATGTGCAAATGGCTATTGACTATGCGCGGCACTCCAGTCAGGAAGTGGTATTGATTCAATTGGACTTGGAAAAGGCTTTTGACTATGTGGACTGGTCTTTCATTGCAGATCTCATGTCTGCTATGGGTTTTGGTACTCGGATGTCCCGATTGATCTACACCATTAGTACTGCGGTTTCTTCAAGAGTTATGCTCAATGGTGGGGTTACAGAGCCATTTGTCCTTGCACGCTCGGTCAGACAGGGTTGCCCTTTGAGTCCTCTCTTCTTTGCCCTGGCGACTCACCCGGTCCTTTCAATGTTATCCTCAATGGCGGTTTCTGCTCAGCTGGCAGGATTATCTCTTCCTTTGGGGCAGCACTTCATTAGCCAATCTTTGGCTGATGACACCTTTATGATTTTGCGGGCGGACAGGGACAACATTCGAAAGGCATTAGATGTTTGGACGCTCTTTGGTCAGGCCTCTGGTCTTCGCATCAATGCCTTTAAATCAGCCATACTCAGTTGCACGGAGCTTGATTTACAGTCATTAGGCTGGCAGGGCCAGGTGGTTTCCCGTGGCTCCATTGTCAGGCATCTTGGATACCCATTGGGGGTGGATGTACGGCCAAAGGAACTACTTGAGTGGATTTCACAAAAACTGGCGGCGAAGTTTATGTATTGGAAGTCGCAAGCATGGCCATTCCATGTCCGCCTCAAAGTGGCTCAGACAATTATGCTACCAATGCTAACGTTTTTCCTACCATTGCTGCCGTGGATGCCTACTACTCTGAAGGCTCTCACTCATCCCATTCGTTTCATGCTATGGAAGAAGGATTCACTGCAAGGAGGTATTTCGTGGATTTCATGGTCACATACATGTACCCCTACACGCATGGGTGATGGAGCTATTTTGGATGCAGAAACTCATATGCTGGCTCTTCGTTGGTTTCTTTTTCGTGCCATGTGTGTGGATCATCACCCGTGGACCATTATAGCCCATTATTTTCTTGAGGACAGCGGGCTACGCCATGGTAATACACGACTTCGGGCCTCCTGGTGGCATGTCCTTAATGCTGACTCTCGATTTTCCAGTCCCTCTTCCTCTCTGTTACTGCACTTGGTCGGCTCTTGGAAAGTGGTGCTCCAAAAGGCCTGTTGGCATCCAGTGGGGGACCGCTTGCAGACTAACTCCTTTCAGCTGGAATTGTTGGCAGTATCGAGATTACTTTCATGGGAAGACAAACATCAGCTCAGACCGAGATTTAACCGCATGGCCCGTTTAGATGTGACTTCGATTGCGGATGCTACCCTTGCCACTCGCAATGTCCTCGCATCGTTTCGGACTGCTAGGAGACTTTTCAGGATCCCGCGCGGATACCATGGTTTATGGGAACAGCTTTTGTCGGAGCTTCAGGGTAGGCAACCCTTTCCTGCCCTGGCTGTGGATCGTCCTTGGCAGGACTGGGACCTTGCAGGCCGGTTGAGTCTGGAAAAGGCCTCTACTAGTCAGGTGTATCATCTTCTCATTCAAGATCACCAATGCCTGGGTGTGAAAGCTAATACTTTTTGGGGACTGCGGAAATCGCAGTCATGTTGGCAGGCAACGGTGATGGAGGGCTGGCTGAATAGGGCACCTTTCAAATGCAAGGTCTTTCTTTGGCGGGTAATGATTGGTGGTCTTCCTCTTGCCTCAGCCCTTTCCAAGCGTAGAATCTCGAATGGCGATTGTTTCTTCTGTACCACTACTGCGGAATCGGCCCGACATCGATTTCTTTCTTGCTCGCTCGCCAAGAATATTTGGTCACTCTTGTCGCAAATCTGGCGCGCAGTGGTGAGGTCCTCACTAACTCCTTTCGATTGGGTTTTTGTGCGCCCAAAGTACCTCACACCGCCACAGTTACACATGAAGATCTTATTTCACTTTTTCAGATACTGGGGATGCTGGCACATTTGGACCACGCACAATGCTTTTCTCTTTGATTCGGCCTCTAATGTACTGAGACATATTGCCAGGCTTAAAGGGCTCTTGCATTGGCAGATAGATCTCATCCGGCACTCCGACTTGCTCCCTCGGGAGGATTTGCTTCCCTGGCATATGGCAATTGCCTCTGGGTCGTTGCCATGATTGGTGTAACCTTTTTCGTGCATTAGTACGGGGATTTCCCACACATTGGCCTAGGGGCCTCGTGTCTCTTGTAATCATGTAATCATGTAATCTTGTACCTTTTTTTCGTAATTAATACAATTACCTTTACGAGAGAGAGAGAGAGAGAGAGAGAGAGAGAGAGAGTTAATGTCTCTCACAGACGCTGCGTAGGGAGAAGGGACAGCTCTGCCCTAGGCAGAAACAGACTTCCTGTCCGGGCAGTCTTCAGTGCACCCTTTGAGTGCCCTTATACAGGCAGGTAACGGCTGCACCATATTCAGACAGAAACGACGGATTTGCGTCAGCAGGGCTGAAGATTTCTGACAAGCAGAGCCTGTTGTCCGGACATTCTTCTATTCCATGTGCAATCTGCCCCTGTGCACTGATAAAGAGAGCAGACCTGCCCTTGTACAGAGAGAGAGAGAGAGAGAGAGAGAGAGAGAGAGAGAGAGAGAGAGACTTTTACGAAAAAAAAAAGAGAGAGAGAGAATTTTGTGATCGGAATCTGGTTCTGCTATGGCAAATATGCAGGAATCTAATGGTATCGGTATAGCCTTTCTCGATTAGTAGATTGGGCAAGGGAATGACAAAGACTTGGCCAACTCAGATGGTGATTCGTTGGCTGATGAACTCGGGCTGTTGCAAGATAGTGAAGAGATGGGCAAATGTCGTAGGATGTCGGTCAAAGAACCGGTCTTAGGCCCGAATTTGCCTCTGCCAGAGGTTCATGTTTTGTGTTCACAACCCGATGGGTCTTTACAGTTCATGCTGGCCACTGCCAATCATCTTATGTCGGATTATGTCCATTGTAATGAGGATAAAGCTAACGCATTACCGGATGGGGATCAAGTAGTTGCAGTCATGGGAACTGACTTGGTCTTACAACAGATAGTTGCTTTCCATGAGAGGGCAGCCATATTTTATTCTATTGGAAGGACTCCTTTGATCACTAGAATTTGTGCTTGGCTGCAGTCCATGCTTGTCAGTTTTGAACAGTGCTCAGAAGATGTTTCAGGGCGTATGTAGATTCCCCTCGTTGAAGAGATTTATGATGTCCCGAAGCGGTTCTTTGAGGTTCTTTTTCATTCTGCGGAAGTACGGGCTCTTATTATGCAATGCATTCCTTTGTTTATGGATGGGCAGCTAGTTCATGTGGTCCCTTGGAGGCCCATGGTTGAGTTTTAGGAGATGCTAAGACAGGCATGCCCAATTTGGGTAGAGGTGGTAAATTTCCTTGCGCATCTCTAGAGACTCCTCCCTCTGGTTTTGAGAGCCATTGGGGAGGTTTTGGTGGAACCTTGGCTGGCTTCCCGCAATTGAAATAGCATGTACGCTTTGGGATACAGGGAAACCTCGCTTGACAAAGATTCGTTTTGAGGTTCCAGCGTTACAAACATTGGTGTATGAGTTGAAATGGGGTACTTTTGCAGGACACTATTTCAAATGTGGCCCGTTGGGCCATTTCATTTCGGAATGCGACAACCATATGGAGGTAGGGCAATGCCCTATGGATCCAGATATGGAAATGCAAGACCATCTCCCTCAGCAGTCGATTCAGAAGCCCGTAGTTGATCTTGAGCAGCTTTCCCAACATGGTCGTAATGAAGGCAAGAAGGATGTTTCCCACAGTGGTGGGAAGCGTGCTCGCTTGCTCCCAATCACTCAAACCTTTCAACGCTGAGGTAGGGGGTTTTATATGAAACCTCAATCTTTGCGTGCTCCTGCAGTAGAAGATAAAAGGCCTTTTGATTCTGCTTTGCGCTTCGATGCGCGTGGGAGGCTTGTGCCTCCTTCGGATGTTTTCCGCTCCCAGCAACAAGAGTTCCCTTCTCATGCTTCCATTGCGGGTTTGCAGAGATCTTGTTGATGTTATTCGAGGTGAAATGGAGAGATTCCAGGCTGCCAAGTCTATTGATGTGAAAGGGAAAGGGAAAGCGGCGGTTCAGTAGTTTTTCCCATTTGTGATTGATCATGAAAATTGCTCTATGGAATGTGAAAGGTATTTATTCAAGCAGCAAGCAGTATCGGTTGTCGAAAGTGGTGCAAGCTGGAAAATGGGATGTTTTCTGTGCTGTGGAGCATAAATAGCACGCTTTGGTTGGATCTTCTTATGTATATAAGGATTATGTAGTTTTTCTTAGTGGTTGACCTCCGCACAGATCGGGAGTTATATTGGCTATCAAATCCTCCCTACAACCATCGTTGGTCTCTTAGGATCCTCGTGGTCGATTTTTGGTTCTTGAAATAATTTATGAGGGAGAGGTTTTGTGGATTGTAGGCATGTATGCTCCTTCTAATGTAAGGGAACGTTGTCAGCTTTGGGATGACCTGCACTGTCTTGCCATGGCTCGTCAAGGCTTTGTTATGAGTGATTTTAATGCCTATGTTTTTGTAGATCGGGTGACCTCTCTACATTTGGTGATGGTCCTGAGTGACAGGCTTGGGATGCTCGTAGAGTGGCATCTTTGAAATAGGACATGTGGTCTTGGATGTATCCATCACAAGTCGGATATACTTATGGTTCTTTTCAGCATCCAAATACTTGGGCCAGACTGGATAGGATCTACATCTGCTAAAGTGACTCTTTTCTTCTTGTAGTCATTGATATGTGGGTGGAAAGATAACATGTTTTGTCAAATCATTACCCTTTGGTCCTAGAAATGTTCCACAGACCTGTTCATGCATTTAAGGCTCTCCTTGCCCATTTGCTTCTTTACTTTAATCAATCTTTTTTGCAGCAAAATCAGTTTTTGGAAGGTGTTCAGCAACTGATAGCTTCTTTTAGCTCGAAGTCCTATCTAGAGGGATGGAAGCATGGGCGGTTTTTAGGGATAATGCGTGAGCGTTATCCCGATAATATGATATTCAACATGCTTTCTCGTTTCGAGCTGAATTGCAGCATGCTCAATCTTTATTAGCTCATTCCTTGTCTATGTGTCAAATTGAGGATTCCAATGATGACTTCCTCACATGCATTGAATGGCTGAAAGGCAGGGTCCAATCTCTTCAAGAAGAGGAATATGCAAAATACAAACTCTTGGCCAGAGCCAAAGCTTTACATGATAACAACTGTCAAACTCATCAATGATTCGCTCGTCTGCATTAGAAATATGCTCAGGAAAATATTGTGCGCTTAAAGGATGGGCAAGATGATATGGTAACTGATCTTGCCTCCATTATTTGGATGACTGTTGACTTTTATAGGGCCTTGTCAGGACCACAAGAGATTCTTTCCGAAGCTGTTCTCTCTGCTCGAACATATATTTGTGACCTGGTTAGTAATCATGTCAAACTAGAATGGGGGAATTTAATGGAGGCTAATATTTCTGAAGACGAAATGGAAGAAGTGCTATCTCACTTGCCTCGAAGGAAAAGTCCACGCTGGGATGGGCTTCCTAATGAGCTGTTTTTAGCCCATGTGCAACTGCTTAAAGACCCATTAACTCGCTTGTGTCAGCAGGTGTGGAACTTTGGTATGATGCCTTCTGATTGGAAGATTGCTGTCATCAGGTTGTTGCCCAAGGTTCCCTCTCCGACCTCTTTGAAACAGTGGAGACCCATTTCAGTTATGGAATCATTATATAAAATCTTCTCCAAAATTATTGCCAACAGATTGCAGAAAGTATTTCCGTACCTCATTCATCCACGCCAATACGGTTTCATTAAAGGTCGGAATATAATGCACAATATTTTGAATGTTCAGTTGGGAATTGATTATGCCAAAGCTTCTAGCCAGCAGGTTGTTATGCTTCAGCTAGATATTGAGAAGGCATTTGATCATGTTAGCCGGTCTTTCTTATAGCAATTAATGTCTAGAATGGGTTTTGGGCCCCGTACGATTTCTCTGGTCGATACCATCCGTCAGGGTGTTGTGGCTCGTATTGCTCTTAATGGAGGGATTACGGAGGAAATTGCCTTATATCGGTCTCTTCGGCAAGGCTATCCTCTCACCCCTTTGCTGTTTGCTTTGGTAACTCACCCCATGCTCTCATTATTGGATAAGTTGGCAGCTCAAGGTGAGATAGTTGGCTTAACTCTTCTCGACGGTGACCAACTTGTGGGCCAATCTTTGGCAGATGATGCATTTATGTGGGAGAAGTGGTCCATGCCCGAAAGATCTCTGCAGGTTGTTGTGTTTTTTGTACTACATGTGATGAGACATTGCTTCACCTCTTTGTGTCTTGCCCTGTTGCTCGACAGATCTGGAATTTCATTTTCCGTGTGTGGTCCTCGGTAACTCAGCACCGCATACCAGTTCGTTCGTGGATTATGGGAAATATGTCCTCTATGCCCTCTTTGCGTTGAGATTGTTCTTGCCTATTCCATTTCCTTGGATGGACAACCTTGTGGCATATATGGCATACTCGCAATGCCTTTATTTTTTATTGAGCATCAGGCATCCATGGGCATGTGGCCCGTGTGCGTGGATTAGTGTTATGGCAAATCTTGTCTATGATGTCAGCTGACCTAGTTCTTCTGGATATTGCTGCTCCATGGCTGACGATTGTTCGCTCTACTCTAGCTATATTCTTCTGTGTGATTTATTAGTACTGTTCATGTAATAGGTTGTTCTGGTTGTTCTGAGAGCCTGCAAGCCTCATGTAAATATTAGACAGAGAGAGAGTGAGAGAGACAGAGTATGCTGACTTGATGGTCTAATGTAATAGAAAGTAAGAGATACAGAGAGAATGTTGACTTGATAGTTTGATGTAAATATTTACTACTTAATTCAATTATCTTTACGAAAAAAAAGAGTTAACATCTCTAAAAGGCCAATGTGGCCTATGAGACCAGAGCAATACACTCCATCAATGAGATATCAGTCCTCTAAGGAGATGTATCTATGCATGGCTGAGGCGTCTCGGCATTTGTCTCTTGTGGTGCTTAATGATCGCTCTAATTTGTCTGTGGTGTGGATGTCTAGGTCTCGTTGCACGAACATGGGCACCTAGACCGGCTGAGTGCCACTGCTCTATCTAGAGGGACACCTATAGAAGATGAGGTCCAATGATGATGTACTCCCGTAGGCTATGTGGCAGTAGAAGTGGTATGTGCCATACTAGATTGTGTAGCAGTGAAAAAGTTAGTGACCCCTCTCTATCGATGTGAGCCGAGCTATGGGGGCCTCCTACCCCGTAGAGTAGTTGCTTTGCGCATCTGGAGCTCCAAGAGGAAGAAACCCAAGCATCTTCGATCCTCAAACTGTATGATTTGTCTCAAGGGTCCAAAATCCTCTTGAAATAGATAGTGGTATTTGTCTCATATATCATAATATACTGTGCATTAGTAGATGTAGTGTTCCTTTGTCTCTGGCTCTCTGTTGCATAGTGGGCATATGCATTCCTTTGTGTGTATGCCCTCCCATCTGCTTGTCTCAATCCTCAGGTGGTGGGATGAGATGTGGATGTGACCAATAATTGTGCACAATCCATGAGGCAGCTATGTAACCATGTAACTGGGTTGGGTGATGAAACCATCCTCAGATACTTAAAGGAAGTGGGTCTAGTAGTGTGTCATCCTTGTGCCAAGGGATGAGGGGGGTTAGATCCAAGTCTTCTCCATATCTAACCCTCAGTATGCCTGCTTTGATCACATGGTTCAGCTCTGATCGCAAGTGTAGGGCAATCTAGGCTGTAGTCAAAGGGGGGTAGTTTGTCAATCTGTAGCCCTCGGAAACTCATCCATGTACTCATTTGAGCATACCAACAATGTCTATCACCATTTGTTGCTAGCTGTCTACAAGAGGCTAGGGCTAGTTGTGGGTATCTATCTTGGGGGAACTCCCATAGTCTATGTATGAAAGTCACTGCCTGGACCAAGGCCTCAACCACCATGGGTGATGCTCCCAACTCAGCTCTGATAATCTCATGTGGGGTTGAGCTCTTCGCTTGTATCATATGCGAGATCATCATGACCAATGGTGTTTCCGTATGCTCCCACTCGTCATAGTATTCCTTCTCTCGTCCATCTTGGTCTCCTAAAGGCCGTCTCCTCGTGTTGAAGAGACTCAGACCGTAAATAGGATGCACCTAAGGCTACATATGGTTTTGTCAAACGAGCCTCTGATGTCTCTCTCCAAGAGAATTGTGGTCCCTTCAATGTGACCCCCAAATAAACATATTGCCTGACCATCTCCACTGGCTCTCCATCAAAAGCAAACTGGTGCTCAGCTCTCGTCACCCAAGTAGCTGAAGTGTTAAATACCATAACTTTAGTTTTCCCAAGGTTCACCTTAAGGTCTCTATCTCTACAGAAAGCTGATAAAGGAACCAAGTGTCTATTTAGTCCCTTAGGTGAGTTAGATGCCAGTACAATATTGTCTGCATAAAGCAGTAATGGTATCAACACTCTAGCTTTTGGCCCCACTATTTCTATCCACATATTCTGAAATTTCATCTATGTTCAGCCCAAATAGTGTTGGTCCAAGTGGGCAGTCTTGTTTCAGCCCAATGGTGCTATTGACTATATCTGAGATGCCCTCAGCTGTCTGTGTCACTGTCTCATACAAGGCATAGATACTCCATTGTATCTCTATGGGCACATCAGTGTCTTGCATTCTTCTTATGAGCCATGTGGCATTGTGTCAAAGGCCTTGCGAAAGTCCACAAAACAACAATAGATCTTTTTCTTGAATACCTTGCCTTCTTCGATGATTGCCCTCAATGTAAAGATATGGTCTAGAGTTGTATATCCCCTTCTGAAGCCATCCTAGCCTTTTGATCTCAAGCCATGCATCTTGACCCAATCACTCAATGCTTGTTCCACAATAGAGCCATATATTTTGGACAACATGTGTCCAATCATGATGGTTCGATAGTTTCTAAGTAGTGCGAGGTCTCCACTCTTAAAGAGCAGCACAATAGTATGGTCTGACCAACTGGTTGGAAATCCTTCACAGATTGCTCTATTAAAGATGCAAGCCAGCACTGGTGCCAAGATATCACAAGCATGCGTGAAGTGTTATGCCACTAAACCATCATGATCTTGGGCTTTCCCATTTTTTAGTTTCCATACGGCATTCCTCACTTTTTTTCTGTGAAAAATCTACAATTTGTTGGTCTTGAGATTGAGGGGAGTAGCATAGGCTATTGGCTAGGAACATCATAAAGTGTGCAAGCATATTCATGCCAATCATCCAGTCTAGTAATCTATATAGATGGTTGGCTCTCATGCATCCTTTCCATGCTCTCTTGCTGTCTTGTCCAAAGGACATGGAATACATTTCTGTTTTTATACTTTTCAAGTATTCCCGCTTCTTTTCGCATACCAATCATTTGAAGAGTGTCCAAGCACGTTCATTGGTGTGAGAATGTACAGAGCTGTCAAATGGTGCATCATACACCATGAGACAAGTGTACATTCATGTATCACGAACGGATAACAAAGCCATTGGGAGATGTGTAGAAGATGCTTTCGATAGAAAGCCATTTGTCCCTAGATCCTCAGTAGGTGTAACCCATGTCTTGGTTGGGTGTAGTTGAATAGTATCCATCATGATGATGTGGTTCAACTCCTCTCGGTTGAGCTCCAGTTGAGGGAAATCCAAGTTGTATTGTAGGGGTGGAAGGTAATCCATGTGTAATCCATATAGCCATAACCATGCATTTGTCTGAGCATACCAACACTCAGTATCTTCGTAATGCCAATTGTTGAGATGACTCTAGTGGGAGTGGGGAGTGTTGAGCGAACATAAGCATTACATGTTGAATTAGCCACTTAAACAACCCCAAAATTGTGTAATTAATTAAAACCCTAAAATGGTGCACGGTTCTAGAGAGTTTTTAAATGGTGCGCAGTACAAGGTCTCGAAACTTTTTATAAATAGGCAAACTTTGTAGGTTTTTGGCCCTCTAGCTTGGCTGCCCACACCCCATTCATGGAGGACATCTCAGTCAAAGCTGCCGATTACTATTTACATCCATCAGGTGTTTGTTTCCAGCCGTGCCTTTGCAGTAATCACCCCTAGGTGCTGTTGCTAGTTTTTGCCCACCTTTCAAAAGGCTGCATTTGCTGTCTGGCGGCTGCACACTTTGTGTTTATTGCTCCAAATTGCTTGGCGACTGCTCCTACACTTGCGTTTGGTTTTTCTAGCTACACCCAGCACTTTGCATAGTCCACACAGCTTCATTTGCTCCTTATTACTGCTGCCCACCCTTTGAGTATTTGCGTTTGCAAATTCCTCTCTCATCTATTGCCTATCTGCATCAGATCCGGCCTCCTTGGCTGCATTTGCTGGTGTTCAACTCTTGAGGCTGCCTTTGTTGCATTTCAGGATCCGTTAGGAGTATGACACTCTCTCCCGTCTAGCACCTCTACCTCGGTCCTTGAGACACGAGAGTTCAGGGTATAGTTTTCATTCTTGCATGGTTTGTTTGTTGCATGAGCATTGTATATTCAGTCATTAGTTATTCATTCTGATATCACTGTGTTCATTGTCTCTGAGTTACCCTAACCCTAATTGTGGTCTTCTGAGTTTATGCTTTGTTGTATGCTTTAGTTTATGTTTCTGCATTAGGGTATTTCTTCACATGCTATTAGGGCAAGGTTCTCTTCCACGAAACCTCGGCCTTTGATTTGAAAGCCCTTTGCAAGAAGCAAGAACAGGAGGAGGGAAAAATGATTTCGAACACAAATTCACCACATCATCACGATGCTCCTGAGCCTAGCACATTGAGACATGTGACGGAGTGGGCTTCAAAGCTTGCTCCTCCATCCGACATGGTTGAAGAGACTTCTGACAACCATGGAATCCAGAGACCACGAGATTGCAGGAGCCAAATATGACCTCATTCTCACATATTGAGCTCAACAGCAGATTGAAGGTAAATCTGAGTTTTCCTCTTTAGATTCGGTGCCCCGGTCTAATAATTTTGCATGAAGGACGGAAGTTTCTCAAAGGACTGATCATCCTTATGTGCAAACTGGCATGTAGTATAAACCATTTTTTGCTCCACCTCTAGTCACTCCCATGTCAAGTGCGCATGCTACTACTTCTCAATCTTTTGATTTTACTCCCTCTTTTACGCAAGATATCGTAGATGCTCATGATGGTGTTAGAGATATGGTCATCCCTAGATAAGCATGTGTTAGATCAGGTAGTGTTCATGCATTTTCCTATTAGACGGGCATTCAAGAGCGGTTTGTCAGAGGTTGTATGTTGTATGTGCCACATGGCAGTTTGTACAGGTTGTACAGTCATCACTGGAGTGCCACATGGCAGTGCAGGACAGGTTTGGACGTGTGTGAGTAGTCGAACAGGTGCAGGATTGCCATGTCAGCAATCAGACAGGTTTTCCCTGCAGTTGGCCATATTTCTACATAGTCCATTGCATATAATGCAGCCGACCTGTACCATATTTTGTGCATATTTATATCTGCCTACCTGCACACACAGTCACTTCTGATCGCAGATTTCCAGTCTAAGATCATGGAGATTGCAGTGGACTTCGAGGTGTACAACAGGTGGAGATACGCAGACATACGCACTGCGCCCATGTACAGATCTGCATTCCTTATTTAGCATTCTTCATATTGTAGATCTTTTGTGTTCTATCTCTTTCTCTCTCTCTCTGCTCTCCATGTTTCACTCTATCTCTGTCTTGGTCGTACGCTTGTGCATCACTGCACTTTGACATGGTATCAGAGCAGAACAAATGCTGATTTTGCAGACTTTAAGAGGAGATTTCAATATGACACAAGACTGCGTTC
This sequence comes from Lygodium microphyllum, assembly GCF_053477565.2. Taxonomy (NCBI): domain Eukaryota; kingdom Viridiplantae; phylum Streptophyta; class Polypodiopsida; order Schizaeales; family Lygodiaceae; genus Lygodium; species Lygodium microphyllum. The sequence continues at coordinate 145,988,779 of NC_141138.1, read as the reverse complement.
GAGGGCGAGTGGGAGGATTGCGCATCGAAACAAGGTTGAGGGGAGGGTGGGCATGCAGGAAAGGAGGGAAGTTGCTGATTGTGCTATGGATTTTTCCTGTTGGAGGAGGGGGAAGGCTATGTTTTGAGCCTTCAACTAACAGATTTTACCTTTTCATCACCTCTGGTAGGTGAAGGAGGAGCGAGATGATCAGAGAAGAGCCCTAGTAAGCTGAATTTTACAGCTAGAGGGGGTTGCTTTTGTGTTTTTGCAGGCATAGGAGCAGGTGAAGATGTCTTCTAAGGCCGACAAAGAGTTTCAAGTGATCATGGATCGGAAGGTGCCCGTCCTACCGACTCTTTCTATAGATCAGAAGCTAGATGGTGAGCATTACCGCATTTGGTGGGTCATGATGCTTGCCATCCTAGAGTCTTATGATTTGGCAGAGCTTGTTAAAGAGGCTATTGATTGTCCTTCATTGCAGGATGAATCCAAACTATTTGCAGAAGATAAGGCATTGTTGGCACAAGCTCAGGCATTTTGGTGATGCTAGAAGAGAAGCACCTTGTGGTTTGTCCATCTGCATGTGGAGAAGTCATAGCACTAGAGTGTCAACATGTAAAAGGGTCGGTTGGTGGGAGAGGAAGAGAAGGGTATCTCTGTCTCTTGGTGATGCAACGGAAAGGAAGGGGCAAATAAGTAGACGATGCTGAACATGCAATCTGTTTTTGCCTTCTCTGATGAATAGGGCCTTTAGCTCTCTGAGCTCTTGCACGCTGATACCATGTCAAAAAATAAGAGGTATGCTCTGATACCATGTCAAAATAAGCGATAGTGTAGAGAGACAGTAGGGTTTGTAGAGAGTCTCTCCTTGACATAATGATAATGCATCTCTCTATGCTTAGTGTGTGTATGGAACATTGGATTCTGTGCAATTGCTAATGCTCTCTGACTGTCAATGAAGATCATGGTGGTAGATGATTGTCCAATACCTAAATTACCCAAAAGGCCTTTGAGCCAAATACACTCAACCATATCTGTAAAAGTTGCCTTGTACTAGCTTCACAACTAGAAGTGGTCACAATGGGTTGGTTTTTGCATAACTATCTTCTAGAAATGAAGCATGTTACATCTTACCCGATATGCAACCTTCACAAATGTATTTTTCAAGTGTGTTGGGAATAGGCAATGAAGAAACCATATTCGATTTTTGTAGTTGCATTAAACTAGCAAAATTCAAATGACCAAAACGTGCAAACTAAAGTTTTGTATCTGAAATTGCTTACAAATCAGTGAGTGTATATGTCATGGCTTCCACACAGTTACCCATCGTTATTGAGCTTGTACAGCCCATGACATAGTGAATGAGATGCAATAATTGTACCGTAAGAGAGATCATGAACTATACATCTGTCTTCATAAGAAGCCAATCTTGGTAAGTGTAGAAACTGACAACAAATTCTTTTTGATCTTTGGTAGATACCAATAATTTTTAAGTTGAAAGTAGTACCATTAGTAGCAATCATCACAATATTTCCAACCTCTTTGAAAGAAGAAGAGGAGTTATTGGCACACGTCATAGTACTACCCTTAGGCGTACGCTCAAGGGAAGTGAATAAAATACGCAGAGAAGTAGTATGCTTTCTAGCACCATTGCCAAATTACCATACATTTGAGTCCACTACAGACATGCAATAATCATGTAAAAAGGGATCATAATTGCATTGTGCACCACATGCCCACTTTGTATGATACACAATATTTGCATATTCTGGCATAGAAGAAGGAGAGACATCTACAATAGCTGTAACTAGCCTATTTCTTCTTAGCCTCTTTTGCAGCCAATTTAGGATAATCCTTAATGACATGATCTTTTGCCTTACAATATTTGCAAAAGGTTTAATTCTCATTTTGTTGAGATTGTTCTTCTTGCCCACTTGGGATATACTTCCTACGAGCAGTGAATGCAGGCACAAGGGGAAGGTGAACCACGGGCTCGTTCATGTATTGACACATACGGCAAGCCATCATTGAGGTAATACTTCTAAATCCATTATTTTGTAATCTCTTCTTTTAACCTTTCAAATTTATTCTAATTTCATTGTGTATAATCTTGTAGGTTGGGCCACAAAATGTGGTGCAAGTTGTCACGGACAATGCCTCGAATTGTGCATCTATGGGGCGGAAACTTGAGGCCAAGTTTCTGTCCATAGTATGGACACCATACGCTACACATTGTCTAGATCTTCTTATGGAAGATATAGGCAAGTTGGAGTGGGTGGCGAGGATTGTCAACGATGCTTGCACAATCGTTGGCTTTGTCAACTCCAAGGTCCGAGTTCTTGCGATATATCGCTCATACTCGGACTTGGAGTTAAAGAAGCCCTCGAAGACTTGGTTTGTGGCCATGTGGTTTCTCCTCGAGCGTCTCTATGACGTTCACAACAAGCTACAAAAAACAATTGTGTCAGATGAGTTTAAGGAATGGGTTGAAGGGGAGTCCACATCAAGCCAAGTGGAAGCAAAGGCCGTTCAAAGGCTTTGCTTAAAGGAGGAATTTCGGATGGATGTGAGAGGCATTATCATTGCCGTCACTCCCATCTACAAGGTGCTTCGCATGACGGACATGGAGCAGGCTATTATTGGCCTCCTCTATCATCTTATGGCAGATGCGATGGAGGAGATATAATCATCGACCATCTTGGATGGGGAGGCCTCTTTTTCATGGTATTGTTTTTATTTTTATTTATTTTTAATGATTCATGCTTCTTTTTAGTTTTAGAATCTATATTTCATATTGTCTCGCATTTCTTTTCAAATTTCACCTCTAAATCTCCCTCTAAATCTCTATAATCTTATACCTACTGTAGTGATATCTTGGATACCACCCCCTAAAAGAGATGACATTCTCTTTTTGACAAAGAAAAGATGGGAGTGGATGAAGCGACCCATACATGGGTTTGCGGCACTCTTACATCCTGCCTTAAAAAAACCATCTCTTTTCATGGATGCCAATGTCCTTGCCGATCGTGATGACTTTCTTCCAAAGGCTTTGGCGGAAGAGCACCATGGTGCCTTCCTCCAGGAGCTCATTAATTATAGCGATCAAAGGGGCACCGCTTTCGCATCTACCATTTGTTGGAAGCGGGAATTGTTGTTGAAGCCCCTTTTTTGGTAGGAGTCATTTGGCTATCAATTGCCTCACCTCCAAAGAGTGGCCTTAACGTATTCTTGCACAGGTTTGAAAATCTCTTCTTTTTTTTCATTTAATTCTAGTTACAACTTACAACTTGCAAACTTAAAGTTTAAACTTACTTTTTCTTCACATGGTTTAGGATTGTTCCTCGGGTGCATGTGAGAGGAATTGGTCTGCCTATTCCCTCGTGTACACCAAAATTCGTAAAAAGCTTAGCACACGACAATTAGTACGACTAATTTATTGTCGCTCCAATTTACGCATGCTACGCAATATGCATGAGATGTCTATGGCAAGACAAGTATCATATAGCTAATTTTTATACTTTTTAGTTCATAACTTTATTCATAGATTATGAAATATATTTAAAGAATTTTCACTTGTTTAATCTAAGTTCTTCATTCTTTAAATGTATAGATAAATGTGGATTCACTCAAGCTCTTCGCTAGTACACTTAAAAGCGTGACTCGCGAGAGAGACTTGGAGGAGGAGCAAATCTTTAGGGAGCTTTATTTGGAGCTCGAGGAGATAGACCGGCGGGTCTCTCACACTCGTGCACGGCGTGTCCATGTTGTTATTCACCCTCGCGCCGGTAGCAATGGAACTTCTACTTCGGCATCGACATCGGCTGCCCGTGATGCTTATGGGGCTCTTAGATGCTACACGAGGCGTGGGAGTGGCTCGAGAAGTACTCCTAGTTCGGCCCAGGAGGACATACCTTTCACTGCCTCTCACCTAGAGCTTAGAGAGCCCGAGTATGATAACGAGGGCAATGTCATTAGTGAGGGTGATTTTGTTGAGGAGGGTGATGGCTCCTTAAGCGGTGACGAGGATGCTTTCACCTTCGATGCCGAGAGTGATATGAGCACCTAGAGTAATCATGTATCTTAATTCCGATTGAGCCATGGATGATGGCTTTTATCTGGATCCATTTTTGTACACTTTTTGTATGAGATTGCACATCTGGCTCATAATAAAGTTGTTGGTTTCATTATTCATTTTACATAGTACACTCTCGAGTCTTGTTTCAACTCTCTTGTGCACTTTTGGCTTGAATCTCTAAGTTTACGTTTTAACTTGTAAGTCCAAACATTAAGCATAGACTTATATGTATTTTTTATTTCATCGGACATAACATCGGATGTAGGTCAAAGATTTATTAGTCCGATTAGTACCGTACTACCATCTGACTATACTTATCGGACGCCATCGGACGTGACAACCATGGGGGAGGAACACGGAGTGAACTCGGAAAACATGGAGAAGAGAAGAGAAGAGAGAAGAAACTCTAATGAATGGAATGATGAAAACCTGAATCATGGAGTGAATGTGATACAAGGGAACAAGGATGCCATAGCGCAAGGAAGACGATGAAGACAACTACGAACCACAAACCGCAATGTCCTCCTGAGAAGGGGTGTGAGGGGAGTGGAGAGGTTGGAGAGAAGAGGTGACGGACTGGCCGTAAGGAATGAATGAGAGAGTGGCCTATAAATAGGCTCAGTCAGTCTAGGATGGCGCCCCTTTTTGGGGCTGCAAACCCTAAACGCAAAATGCAGAAATGCAAAAACGCAAACTGTAGGTGAAGGGTTTCTCAACACACCCTCTCAGGCCCAAAAAGGGGAACAAGAGAAGAGTGAGGTGGAGATGCAATGCTTATGCAGCAGGTGCCACTTCGACAGTGTCCCTCGTGGGAAAATTGTTCACTTACTCAAGCGCCTTAGTACAAAGATGATGAAAACATGCAATGCATAGGAGGAATGTCGGACTTTGTGTGGTGCCGAGAACCATAAGGATATGCCTGTACTTGGTCTCGCGAGGTGGCTCCATGCTGACCGAGGGATGAAGAAGATCCACCTTGTAATCTGAGAATACCACCTGAAAGGAGACCTTTGAAGATAATCAGGAGACAGGATGAGCTGTAGAACTTGAAACTCAACCCCGGGAGAGAAGCCACTAGCTCCGTGACTCCATGCTGGAAGGAATACGAAGGCCTAGCCACCAAGTCACTGCTGAAGACCCAAGGGCCCTAATCTAGATAGACCCTCTAGATCCTGGATATCAGTAGAAGAGACGACTAGTTGAAGACAGCCACCCCAAGAAAGTAGAGGATGGGTGAAGAACTTCCTGTGGAGTAGGTTCCCCCTCTGAGGTGGGAGGTGGAGGGGCCCCTGCTGAAGTCGAAGAAGAAGTAGATGCCCCCTCTGAGGGCAAAGAAAGAACATTCCCCCTTGAATCCCCCTTTGAAGTAGATAGGGAATCCAAAAACTCATGGATTACGAACTCCAAAATGTCTGATGACGAAGAAAGGACCGCTGGTCGTGCCGAAGAAGTTATTTGGGGTGCCTAAGAGCTCCTAGAGATAGCCACTCGAATCTGAGTAGTCGAGGGTGGGGAAGGGTGGGGCTCAGAATGAGTAAGAGGTGGGCAACAGCCGTTGTCTCTCAGTGGAGTAGATTGGGTAGCCGAAGAAGAGAAAGGAGTCGAGCAGCCAGTCTCTCGAAGGAGCGGACTGAGGAGGAGACGGTATCAAACAATCACTGTCTCTCGATGGAGTGGATTGTAGAACCGCGGGCCGTGGTAGCCACTGGATCCGAATGGAAGTGAGCTGCTAGTGGGAGGAGGATGTGACTAGCAATAAGAGGTTGCAACCAGTAGAAAAACATAGGTGAGGAGAGAGAAAGACTAAAAACGGAGGGAGAATAGCTTGCAGGAGAAAGACTAAAAACGCAGGTAGTAGGAGAGAGAAAGACTAAAAACGTAGGCAACAGGATTGTGATGACGTGGCAGGCTGTACGGTAGCAGGTCTACACAGGAATAGCAGTCGCCTGGCTAGAATCAGCTCCAAACTGTGTGAAAAGGGCTGGAAATAAGGTGCCAACTGATGGAGACAGCAATGGACAGCTTTGGCTGAGATGTCCTCCGCGAATGGGGTGTGGGCAGCAAGCTGAAACACCTGAAATCTGCAAAAACGAGATTTTGATGCAACGGAAGAAGAAGAGAAGTGGATGCCGAACCCACCACTGGTCTTTGCCTTCACTAGAGTGGAGGATCTTTTTGCCGTTGTTTGAGCAGATCCAGCTCTGATACCATGTCACAAGATGACGTACCAACGAGACAGTAGGGTTTGCGGGGAGGAACACGGAGTGAACTCGGCAAACATGGAGAAGAGAAGAGAAGAGAGAAGAAACTCTAATGAATGGAATGATGAAGACCTGAATCATGGAGTGAATGTGATACAAGGGAACAAGGGTGCCGTAGCACAAGGAAGATGATGAAGACAGCCACAAACCACGAACCGCAATGTCCTCCTAAAGGGGTGTGAGGGCAGTGGAGAGGCTAGAGAGAAGAGGTGACAGACTGAATGAATCAGCCGTAAGGAATGAATGAGAGAGTGGCCTATAAATAGGCTCAGTCAATCTAGGATGGCGCCCCTTTTTGGGGCTGCAAACCCTAAACGCAACGCAAAAACGCAAATTGTAGGTGAAGGGTAAAGGGTTTCTCAACATCACCTTCACCCATATACTCACTATCTAACTTCTTATACAGGAAAGCAACATGGGCCTTGTTTCTTCCTTGATACGAACATACAAGTGTATCCCAAGCACCCTTAGTTGTCTTATAGGAGCGACTATGTGGGTTTTTAACAGATGATGGAATCAAAGCATGAGCCTCTGCATCTTTGCCATCCCAACAAATTTTCTTAGAAGTAGGTGGTGGTGGTGCTTTGGCATTAGTTGGAGTAGAATCGAGACCATTAATATTCTTAATACACATGTTTCTATTCTTTTTGTGACATTTGTAGCTTTTGAAACTACCACTAGGATGTCTTTGAATTTCATACATAATATTTAAAAGCCCCTTTGCAACCAATACATGATGCATCATATAAGCCCATAATGGGCAATCGGTTCTATTCAACTTGTCCTTAACAACCAACATTTGAAATATATCATTGTTGCTAATTATGGAAATTGATTGTAGTCGATGCAAACTTTGGCTATATAGAGGAAAATATGCACCAAACTACGTGTGCTATGTAGCATGAATCATGATACAAAGGAGACTATAAGGGATCTTATATGCAGAATTGATTGCTCTCAAAAGTTTTTCACATAAGACGAAATAGCCTGTGTTGTACTAGTATTAGTGGAAACAATGGCTGAAATGGATCCGAATAGAAAAAAATCTAACAACATAATATTTGTCAGCCTGCGAACGCTCATCAAACCTCGTCCTAATCTAAGGAAATCAAGTAGAGGGTGTTGAATGCCTAAGAGGTTGAAGCCTAATATGATACCAATTGTTGGATTTAGGGTTGTAGGAATGCATGCACGCATGTTAGAGAAGAAGCAGCTTGAGAGAGCACAACGCAAAGTGTATTGAGAGGTATCAATAGAGAAGATTTACAAGACTAAGTATGCCTTAAAGTGAATAGGTATATATATAGGTGTGGGGACGAAAAACCTCCTAAAGAGGGAAAATATTGCCCCGACGGTCCTTAAGTGCATTCATGTACATCACAACTGAAATATGGTAATAGGAGTTGGTCGAGGGAGGTGTTGAGTTGGATCTTGATTGCAATAACCACCAGTCTAAGCAGAGGAGGATGTAGAGAAAAGTGCTGAAACCCAAAAACAACCTATTGTAGATGCAAACACAGATCAGGATGAAGTAGGAGAGTGCTGAAAAGCTTGAAAATGCAGCAATTGATTGTATGGATGATGATGCGGCGCTCAAGGTGGCCTGATGAGCAGTCACTGGATCAGATTAGCAGCTAGGTGATGAGTGAGGGAGTGCTGTAAACTGTAAAGCACAGCCTATATGACTGATGACTATAGGCAGCAGTGCACGGCAGCAGGTTGGACGGCCTGCAGCAGAAGTGTAGAAGACCTTCAGGTGATGAACAGCAGCAAGGTGGCTTGCCCTCATGGATGGAGTGAGGGCAACAATAGCTTGGACCAAACGCAGGTTTGGGCAGCCTTCAGATGGTCACAGCCATGATGGGCAGATTAGAGAGACTGGGGATGAAAAAGGGTACAAGTGACCTGGCACGCTTTCTATTTATAGAGATGGAACCAACCAAACTGTGTGGGTTTGCTTATGGGACACTTGAAGCACTCTTGTGCATTTGATGTAAACACAGCAGTCCACTAGGTTGTGTTGATTAGGGTGATAACTGGACATCCTTTGACAAGGGCTGGAGCAGTGACAAAGTGGGATGGAGTGATGGCGTCAACAGCTCAAACCAAGTGCAGTTGTGGCCAGCCTTCAGATGGTCACATCAGCAGTTGGTGGTGATGGGCAGATTGGAGAGATTGGGGAAGCAAAAGGACACAAGTGACCTAGGACACTCTATTTATAGACATGGAACCAGCCAAAGTGTATGGGTTTGCTTATGGGACAGCTGAAGCACTCTTGTGCATTTGAGTTTTGGGGTTGTTTAATGAGCTAATGCAGTGTAGTGCACCTTTTTTAGCTTAACCCCCCTCGGGCCCAAACATGAACCAATAGGGATTGCCAAGCAAAGATTACCTCTTTTACCCCAAGACCGAAGCATTGAACAAACTTCCCAATATGAAGCAAAACCAAGGTGGAAGAAAGGGAAAATCAGTGTGGAACAAAGTGAAATGATTCATAGAAGAAAAATGGAGAAAACTCATTGGGGCCTTAGTGCAGCCCATTTTCCTGCAGTCCTTTTTCAACACAGGGAATGGGATAGGAATGTCCTTATAGAGAATGGCTGTTAAGCATGCGGGTAGCTTCCCATAGAAACACACTCGAAGTTTCTATGCATTTGAAATAGCATTCCAGCATTCGTAGCCCCCAGTGCATCCATTCCTTGTTGCGATGGGATCTTGGCAGTTTTATCCCATAGGACTAGTGATGCAAGTGGACAAGGAACGGTATTTTCTCTTTCTGCAATCATTGGGGGATCCCATGATGTTTAAGTCGTTAAGGAAGTTGGGTAGATGGTCTGTGAGAGCTATGGAACTGGAGCAATTAGAGACTGCACTGTTCGGCAGGATCACTGGATGCACTTCCCCTCTCAGTTATGAGATTGGCTTCAGGCCCTACTTCTCATCAGGATTCCCATATCATAAATATCATCCTGCTTGAGAGAGGTATTTTCATGTTGAAACTTGCCATTAGAGACGGCCACAAATTTTCTCCATGTTCCTTGAGATGGTTTCTTTTGGGGTGTTCAACAAGTGGTGATTCTGCCAACTGGCATCATCGTAATCCAGATCGGGATGCTTTGTTTTCCTTATTGCATAGTTGTAATTTGACATCAGCTACATGTTTAGGTTCTTCATCAGCCTATGGAAGGATAATGGAGCTCATTCATTACTAGCTTCTGAGATGGATGGTTTGTGATTACAGGGGTACAATACATAGCAGAGGCACTGGTAGCTGTTCAAAGGCTACACAGACTGTTAAAGGCATCAAATGACAGCAGCTGTACAAGAATAGCTTTGAAGAACCAGGTTTAACCTCCTTCACTCTCTTTCATAATGAATTTTATTAATGTCAAAACTGAAGCAGAGATTTTCAGAGCAAGAAAAGAAAGTTTATCCAACCTCTCAATTCGAGGCATGCTTTCTCCAGATGTCAGCTGGCTCAGAAGCATCTGTTATTGTTGTGGATGGATGGTTTTCTTGGACACTTCCAGAAGCAAGTGCCAAAGAACATCTGGAGCACTTGAAAAGCCCCTTTACAGAAGCAGCCAGCTATGAGATGACTGACCAAGCTCGAAAAGTTCCAGTTGAAACGATAAGAAAGCTTAAGCCTGTTCTGAAAGGGGTGAATTTGACGGTGCAAAAGGGAAATTTGATAGGTATAACAGGAGCTGTAGGGAGTGGAAAAAGTTCCTTCCTCCTGTCGCTCTTGGGAGAGACAGAGGTAGTTTCAATGGTCCTCCTTGCTTTTTGCAGTACATAACTTTTCCTCTTCACAAGATTTATAGGTGTTTCCTAGTATCCTTATATGTCTCGTAGTTTGTATGCCTTCTAATATAACATAATCATGACTGTTTTGTAATGTGATTCTCATATGCAGCAATAAGGGCATAGTAAATCAGTTATATCTAAGGTCAGCCAACAGTCCATTTCATGTGACATCTTAAGGTTTCTCTTGCAATAAAAGATGATTGTTAAGGCTTGTCTCTCATGCAAATAAATGTTGGATAAGGCATAGTAAAACAAAGATGGTATGGTTCAGGCAGATTCAAGACATAAGCTTGGATCTTCTTGCTTGCATTACTTCCAGTCCTCATACTCAGCATCCTCTCCTGCCCTCACACTTGGCATCACCATCTTCTCCTTGTTTCTGCAACCCAACTGCACCCTTGTTCTAGGCCATACTCGCATTCACCCTGAACTCTCAAGTCTCAACCTGAGCAGCAGCAGCCAATAGCTGAGAAAACTCAGTACTCTGACCTCTTCTTTGGTTTCTAAGTTCTCTAAAGCTAGGCTTTTGACAGGGGCGGTCTAGTAAGCATCGTATCCGGGATCACCCTCTTGGATCACTCACTGATTCAGCTACTTCTTTTTGAAAGAGTTGGAAGACCTCACTTTGGTGTTAGGATTCCCGAGCATGTGTTCTATGATGATGACCTTAGAGAGTTGGCCTCATGGATTTGGAGATCTAGACCCTTCTTAGTCGGAAGGACAGCTAGAGACTTGGAATGAGAGCCTATAGGAGATGAATTCTTCTTCAAGGAGTCTATGAGGAGGTAGGGTCTCCTAGATAGGGAGAGGACTGCTAGAGCATCAATGGCTGCATTACAGAGGGAAAATGAAAGGTGTAGATGTGTGGCTGAGTGGATGTATATTGCTAGAGCAAAAATTTATGCCATGACACTAGGAGGGTGGTCACAGATAAGATGAGTAGATATTTGATGACCCTTCTTAGAAAGGAGTCGAAGAAGGTACTTCTTGCACTACCTTTAGGTAAGTGCCCAATAGAAGATGGACTGGATAAGTCCTTTATGAGCTATTGGGATCTTGTCAGTGTAGGCCTCATCTCAGCTTTCCCAAAGATTATTGCATTCAGGGCTATGCTAGAGAGACTTTTTGAGGGACTCATTCACCTCATTCCCAAGGGAAGTGGAGATAGATTAGAGATCACATAGTGAGAGACCAATCGCTTAGCTTGGAATTGCTTCGAAGATCCTTGCGAAGGTGAGCGGTCTCAGACTAGCCCCATCGATGCCAAACATTATCCACCCACCTAGACTAGTTTTGTTCGAGAGCATAACATCTTGGACATCATCTTCGTTCGAGAGCATAACATCTTGGACATCATCTTCACCTTCTAGTAGTCCACCACTCTTGCTCACTCCAAGAACCGGGACCTTATTGTGCTCTCTTGACTTTGAGAAGGCATATGACTATGTGGATTGGGAGTTCTTGGAGAGCACAATGTTCAGGATAGGATTAGTGGCTCTTTAGTCCTCAGCACACAACTGAGTTATGACTAGTTGGGGTAGAGGAGAATGATTTAGCATATGGAGATCGATGAGACAAGGTTGCCATTAGCCCCCTTTTATTCTTATTTGTAGTAGGGGCTGTGAGCTCCTTCTTGAGAGATAGATCCACAAGTATCATAGGTATCAAGTTACCCATCCTTGAGTTTGGCAAGCAGCGGGCTTATTGATATGGAGTTTACAAATGACACATTGGGCTCTTTGCATGATTGCAGTGAGATATCTTGGATGCCATGTGGGGATTGACATTACTTTAGAGCAGGAGTTGGTACCTCTTCTTATGAGCATTAATTAGAATCTCCTTTGTTGGAGCTCGGTGAGGCTCTCATTAGTAGGGGGAGTGGTGATCACCAACCAGGTTCTTCTCTCGACCATGTGGTCACTACTTCTTATTGGGCATTCTCCAGGCCAAGTAAAGATCCTTATCAAAATTTTATTTGGTCAAAAACAAATGGGAGCTTGACTAGAGGGAAGGTTACTTGGGACGCTATCAAATAGCCTAGATCTAGAGGAGGTGTGGGGATCATAGACATAGATTGCTAGAGTGAGACCTTATTGGTTAAGCTCATTGTTAGGGGTGTTCTTCTAGGTGAGGAGCCTTGGAATGGGCTTTTGATAGGGAGGCTGTAATCTATCACACCTACACATGGAAGACCATGGCAGCCCAACATTCATTGGATCTTTTAGAAGATTGGGACAAGAGACTTAGGGAAGAGCTTTGATGTTAGATTTGCAGCTGCTGTTATCAGAGCATGGAGATTTGTTTCATCTCACCTTCATCAGCTAGCACCGACTATAGACGAAGAGGAGAGGAGGCAGCCCCTTCTCTTCAATCAGTATGTGAGATTAGAGTTGAGCCATTCTCGATGGAGGTCTCACCTATCTTGGGGGAGATTCTCTATATAGGTTGCTGCCTTAGTAGGAGACTGGTTTGCATTCCAGGAGCTACCGCATGAGATTTAGAGGTAGAGACTATAGGGTCTCAAGAAGCTAGGGCCATGATCAAGGCTGTGATAGAGCAAGCAACTCCTAAGTCGAGGACAGATACATACACTTCTCAGAGTTGGGTTGGTTTCTTCTCCAGAGGGGATATCCTTCTTGTGATCATTACGACTAGCAGAGATAGGACATTCACTTTCTTGGTTGAGGAGGATGGAGGCCTCCCACGAGAGGACTTGGACCACAGAGATCTCACAGGATCCTCTGGATAGGGGATCAGACTAGTGGCACACTATGAGTGAAAGTGGTACATTGACCCAAACCCACAACCACCTGTCTTGCAAATGGATGAAGAGATTGGGCTTATCAAAGGAAGCCTCTGCAAAGATTATAGTGGGATCCAGGAGAGTGAGTGTTCAGGGATCCATTTCTTGGTAGGCCATGCAATGTGGCCTTCTTTGGTTACACTACTAGGCTGAGGAGTAGGATTAAGGCATAACCATCAACCACCTCCTGTTTGCATAGATAGATCATATTGTACCATGTCTTGTTAGACTTTTGTAAGAGTCTAGGTGAGAGCTTTAGTCTCTCCATCCCTCTGTCCCCCTTTGCTCAGCCAACAGACAGTAAAGAATAGTGGCGGCAGCAGCCATGCAGGAAGCTAGGTCACTATCAGACCAGTTAAGAGAAGGTTGTGACAATGGGGCTGGTAGCAAGAAGTAAAAGTTTGGAAGAGGTTTTGAGAGGCAGACAAGTAACAATCACTACTGGAATGCAGGGGGATCAACCACTGATAGGATCTCAGATGATTCTTTCTCTGAACCTTGCAGTAAGAAGTCTGTTCTGCACATTGCCAGATGACAGCTCCCATTAGATTTATGCCCCCACCTTGGCCTTTTCCCCCAGTCCTTCAAGACTGCCAACTTGTTGCTAAGCCTATTCCATTCAGCTCTAGCAATGGTGTTTATATTTCTGGTGATGTTGTGGGTAATATAACCAGCCACTGTCTTCATCACAATGAAAGGATTGAGTCGTCTCATAACTTCCATTGGAAAAAAGAGTAGTAAGCAGGCCAGTCAGCAACCTGTCGGCAACCTGTCAATTGAAGAGATGCTGATTTTGACATCTATGGTGCCCCAAGTTCAAAGCCACTGAGGAGGGGGGACAAATATTTGTTATACAGCAGGCAGTTCCATCACCCATGTGAGCAGAGGGTAGAGATACACTTGATGTCATAGAGGAATCCTCCAGTCCTACTTGATTCACACTTCATCCTCAACTAAGATGAAGTTGTTGAAATGAATCTTTGGTAGTATGTGTGGTAGAAAAGCTGCTGAAGTTGATGTCATCTAGCAAAAATTAGCTTGGTACATTTGGATCATGAGGTGCAGTCGTGCTATAGACCTTCAGGATGCATCTTCAACGGAGACTCTATCAAGGATTTGGATAGAGATTGTTCATATTCTCCATGAGAGATGGGAAAGGATGCAAAGCAACTTTGAGAGGATGAGGAAGAGAATAAAGGCTTTTTTGCAGACCTGGGACTGGCACTTTTTTCCACATTACCCCTCAGATGGTCTGCATTATAGCCCGCCGGATCGGTTGTTCACAAAACCATTGTATTTGCGATGTACTTAGTTACTCTTTACAAAGTTCCTTGTACTTTGTATTTTTCCTCAGAGGGGTTTTTTCTCCAAGGAGTTATTAATAAAATTTTCTTTTTTGGAAAGCAAAAACTCAGCAGCTGTAGGTAAGATCACCTGAAATTGGCATGGCCATAGAAAATAGTATGCCACTTGCCTAATGATGGTGAGGTTACTTGTGCAGATCAGTGGACCACCTTGTCTCTTTGGGAAGGTTGGTCATGCTGAATGTCGAATGAAACTTTAAGCCCCTAGCTTCTGATGCCATCCGAACTGTCCCCTGATGTAAATAGTAGTTCAGCTTTCTGTTTTGCCTTCCAGCACTTGTTTTCATGTTATCTAGTTTATAGGGATTTGGGATGCTATAACTGAGTTTTCACCTTGTAATATGATTAATCTTTCAGCTTTATTTTAACACCACTGCTGAACTGCTTTGTGGTAAAACCAAGCCCTTAATGATGGCTGTTAGTAGATTGTCATCCCCCAAATGAAACAATGCTGGACTATTACATTGTGGAACATCTTTGAACATAGAATTTTCTTCAAAACCATACCGGTACCAATTTGGCTCTCCATGGTGACTTACAGTTGGTTCCTGCATAACAGGAGCGATATAGAAAAAATCAGACACACAAAAATGGATTGTACAAACTTGCCACCAGGCTTTCTTGGCTGTGTCCTGAGCGGATAGTCTTTGCTCAATTGAGAGGTGTTTAGTCTCATCAGTAGAGTGCTCCAACTGAGATGCACCTTGTGAAGGAGTATGAGACGAAGAAGAGTTCGGCCTCGGTGAGTGATCCCTTTAAGAATTGTTAGGAGTGTTGCACTCCAAATCAAGACCATAATTCCTCCTCAAGGCCTTGATTAAAGGAGTAGTTGGAGAGAGCATTAGAGCATCTGAAGATGGAGTCATTTGAGCCATTGTGAATCAGATACATGTTGTTCGTGTATCTCACTCAAAACCAAGTATCCACATTGTGATTAAAGGAGTAGTTGGAGAGAGCATCTGAGCATCTAAAGATGGAGTCGTTTGAGCCATCGTGAATTAGATACAATTTGTTCGTGTATCTTGCTCAAAACCAAGCATCCACAATATCTATAGGATGCTTTACAAGAGCATCGGCTCTAGTACCATGTGAAGATATGCTAGGGTTTGCAGTGAGGAAACATAGAAAGTATGGCCATGACAGAAACACTTTGACTTAGATAGCGACGTGCAAAACTTAAACCCTAAATGCAAAATGCAAACTTCAAAATGCAAAAAACACAAGTATAAACAAAGAAGAAAGAGAACTTTGAAGTGAATGAATCAAAGTTGTAAATGAATGAGAGAATGTATAGAATGCTCAAGGGCAGATTTGTCCAATAGCCAGTGGCTCTTGTGGGAGCAGGTTGAGGGAGGTGTCGATGTGTGTCCTCCACCGGAGACACATCCCAAGTGCAGTAACCACCAGTTGGAGTAGAGGCTGATGAAGAAAGGTGCTGAAAACACAAAAACGATGATGGAAACTGATTACTGGCAGCAGTGCAAGGTTGGGCGACAGCTGTAGACCACATAGCAGCAGATGTTGGGGCTGAACAGCTAGTGGAAGAGGGCTGATGGTGAAACTTGCAAGATAAGGATGGGGCTGAATGGTGGGAAGATTGTCTTTTTAGAGAGGTGGAAGGATCCTCCCAAATTAGGGTTTTGCATGTGGGACATAGAAACTCTCTAGAACCACTCCCCGTTTAATGCAACTTTTGGTAATTTACCGTTTTGGGGCTGTTTTAAAGAGCTAATAAATTTTTAGCTCGACATCATGCCGGTCTCAAAGACTTAGATGCTCCCCATGAGGATCTTCGCAACGAATATATGAGGCTTGATTTAGGAGTATCACCTTCCCAGAAAGAGGATATCTCAATGATGCCAGAAGCTAGTTCGAGGACAAAGTTTCATGCATTACATAATAGCTGTGGCAAACAAAGATTCAGGCCGAAGTTAGCATTTTTGTAGGAGAACAGTGGACATAGACAATCAATGATTGGGGCATTCTGGTCCCAGGGAGGTCAGAGGCACATATTGGACTATTTGCCATGTATGCCCCACATAGTCAGTGAGATAGATCATAGGAGGTAGTTCTGGACCACCTACAGTCACAGTCTCTACCCCAAGATGATCATTGGATAGTTGGCAGGGACTTCAATATGGTGGACACCTTGGAGAATGAGGGGACATCATGCACAAATCATTAGAGGAGGAAAGCAGTCAACTTGGGAGAAGTTGATCTTCCCGATGAAAGGATAGGATCCTTGGTTCACATTGGAGTTTGGCAAATCCATGGGCTCTTTCCAGTCTTTAGAGACAGCGTGAACCAGGACCTTTTCCAGGATTGAATGGTTTTATGTAGATGATTGGGCTTGTTATAGAGGCGGTTCCGTTGGTATTATTGCTGGCATGACTCTCTTGGTTTATTTTTTCTTTTTTTGGTTGCCATAGAGTAAGGATGAGGTTGGGCTCTAATCAGCAGAGGACCCTGCAAGTCCCTCTGCACACTAACTACATTGCTTCACATGACCACAAACAATGCTCTGGGATTCCATTGTTTGCTGCAGGTGATGCTGGCAGACCCCATCCTGTATCTATACAGAGAGAAAGCTACAAAGCTGTAGCTAGAGGGGTCACAGCTACAGAAAGGGTCACAGATAGAACTAAACATGTAAGTAGAGAACGTCAGAAGGAAAAATAAAGAAATTAGAGGGGTGAGAGCGGAGTTGGTGTGATGAAGCAATGCTTGCTTGAGCAAACTGTAGGTATCAGAGCAACCTGCAATACAGAAGAATACATATGAACAAGAAGATAAGGGCAGAGAAACAGAAGACAAGAAAGACGATATTGCCCAAACAAACACGTTGGATTAAGATCCCAATGTAGCCTTGTAACTGAAGACATGTAACCAAAAGAGAGAGTGGAACGTGCTAAGCCACGTAGAAGAGTGGCCAACCTCCAAAGGTGTTCTGTGAGTTGTGGTTGCAGCAACGCAAAGAAACTGGAGTGCTGCTGGAGCAAGGCACCTTGTCACTAGAGCAAGACATACATTATTCCGTGCCCATAATACAAGCTCAGTAAACTGAAATGCAGATTAGTGTTTTTCTGAATATGAGTATTGAGGATTAGCAGGTTAGGATGGGCAGTACTTCTGAGACCTATTCAGTAGTAGAGACTGGTGGTAGTTTTGCCCTCAGCAAGGATAATGGATTGTTCTATCAGTAAATAGGCTGCATGTATTTAGTTTTGTGATACCATTGGAGAATACCCTAGCTCTTGAAGTGATGCCTATATGGTAGGGTCAGTAGAGGTTCCAATGGGATTTGTGTTTCAGTACCATGTACTCTTATCCTTAGCACCATCTGTCATGTGAATGGCATTACCCTTTCCAACATTGATTGCTAATGTGCCAAAGATTGTGGTGGAGATGTTGGTACTCTTTCTGGAATCACGTCAGAATTTGATGCTTTTTCTTTAGTGATGCATTTTAACAAAGAAAAAACAATGATAGTTTGGTTGGAAGTCTTTTGATCTGGATCTTTCCCCTTTTCTCAATTGTTTTGTAGTGCATAAAAGGATCATTTATTACGGAGAGGCCAGTGGCTTATGTACCTCAACAACCTTGGATTTTTAACGACACCTTGCGTAATAACATCCTTTTTGGAGACAAACATGATCCTGTTAAGTATGAAAGAGTATTAGCAGCATGTGCCTTAGATAAAGATGTTTTACAGTTTCCAGCTGCCCATGACACAGAAATTGTAAGTTGTACAATTATACTGGTGTCCATCAGCAACTGTCCAGTTTCTCAATACAAGTACTGCTAAAATACTAACTACAATTGCATTAGATGGTTCTCTTTAGGGTGGTAAGTGCATATTTCAGTGTAGTGCAGTTTTTAGATACAATAGGTAGCTTCTTGATACTCTCATACACATACAGCAGCTCCTCCCATGCTCTTTCCATGATGGCATCAACTGCTTCTTTTGTGTTTAGGGTGAAAGAGGATTAAATTTGAGTGGTGGTCAGAAGGCTCGAATCTGTCTTGCTCGTGCTTGTTACAGTAATGCTCCTTTGGTCCTATTGGATGACCCTTTCTCTGCTGTTGATATACCAACTCTCAACCATCTTGTCCAAAATACATTACATGGAGTGCTTAGAGGGCGAACAATTATTCTCAGCACCCACAACAATAGAGTGCTAGAACATTGTGATGAAGTGTACAAAGTGGTGAATGGAGAAATACATGCCATTGCTCTCGTAGATGATGTGCAACTACCATGCAGGAGGGGGCATCTTGGACCTGAGGATGAGGTTCAAAACAGCCATGGTTTAGCAACTGCATCTGCTCCAACTTTCTCAAGTAATGAGGTAAATCATTTATAAGACTTATTACCGAATTCCCCAACAGATGAGCTCTTCTTACTGTAGCAGGGAATTGTATGGACTTGAGTTCAGACTGAAAAGTTCTCTTTTCAGCCCTCATTGGAAACTGGTGTACAGGAACAGCTGGTTGCTGATTGCAGTAAAGCCAGTAAGGTTCAATTGAACAAGTCAAAACTGGGGCAAAGTGGCTTCAACAATGTTAATGGAGTTCTCACGGTTAAGGAGCACAGAGTAGAAGGACTGGTGACTAAAGCAACATATGAAGCGTACTTGAGAGCAGGAGGGTATGTAGGTTAATTTCCTTTGTACCAACGATGCTATCTATCAAGATATTCTAATATTTAAATGATTTTTCACTCCATGCTTGATGCAGGACCTATCGCTTTATATTTCTGATGGGGATATTTATTTTCACTCAACTTGCTAGAGTGATGATAAGCTACTGGTTAGCTGTGTGGGCAGATGAAAAATATCACCTGGAGATGCAAGTGTACATAGGTTCATTTGCTTGCATTGTCTTTGGAGCTACTCTGCTTTCGTTGATACGGGCTTTTGCATTCAGCCATGCAACAAGTATCTCAGCCAAGGCTTTGCACAAAAAAATGACTACAAGCATTTTCAACTCACCTCTGCTCTTTTTTGAAAAAGTACTGGATGTCTCAAACATCAATTTTGATTGACAAACAAAGCATTTAACTGGTTAATGGGTATAAGTATTTGAACTGAGGGTTACCTTTCGTCCAGATTATAAAAATCTGAGTAGTAGGTTGAGTTCATACATAACATGTTGAATGCTCTGCAGAATCCTGTTGGAAGAATACTGAATCGCTTTGGTAAAGATCAGGCTTGTATTGATGAGCTACTCCCCATGTCAGCACAGGTCAGCTTGTGTCTCTCACACTTCAGATGCTTGTGTTTTCTCTTGAAAAAGTGGCAAAATGAACTACGTTTCAAATGTAGGCTTGGATAATAATGTAATCTAATCATTTTCTGATATGATGGTCTAACTTTTGTTGAAACAACTATGAAATAAGTGTTGTCTGTAATGCAATCCATGACATGATGCCGGGCGTTCAAAAATTTACCTTCGGTTTGTGACCTCTCAGAATATGCTGGAAAACTTGGTCGGATGTTTGGGTTCTATAGCGCTAATAACTGTTTTGATTCCCTGGTTCCTCTTAGCAATTCCACCCTTTGTTGTACTTCTGTTATATTTTCAACGTCAGTACACAGCAGTTTCTCGAGAGCTTAAACGCTTGGAGGGAATTTCTCGCTCCCCTATTTATGAGCATTTCAATCAAACTCTTGAGGTCTCTTCGTTTTTTGCCACAGTTCAAATGCATGCCAACACTATAAAGTACAATCAAGCATTGTTTCAATGCGATTGATGATTCCTGTATACTCATCTGTCCTCATGACATTATTGTAGGGTATCACTTCTATCCGCGCCTACAGTGCAGAGGATAGGTTCCATAATCATTTTGCAAAGCTGATTGATGAAAACCACGGTGCATTTATTTTATTTCTTCATGTGACACGATGGCTAGCTTTCCGGCTGGATTTCTCTGCAACCTGGTGTGTCACAATCACATCGCTCCTTGTGGTTCTTCTCCGTGAGCATCTTGGACCTGGAATTGCAGGTACGCCTTTGCAATACTGTGCTAGTTACACCAAATTGAAGTTTCAAACTTGCTCTAAGGCGTTCTGAATGTCATAAGTTTCCCAATGAGAGGAAAAAACGATGCTGCTGAGATACTACCCATTCTTGCACAAATGAGGTCTTTAGCACTGCTGTAAATGTGATTCAACATTAGAGTGAATCCAAAGACTTGTAAATACGAGGTGAGCTTAGGACCCAGGTCCGTCTGGCACATGCAGAATTCAGCTCGTAACGTTGATATGTAATGGCAGGTGTTGTTCTTGTTCAAAGTCTGCAGTTAACAGGTCTGTTTCAGTACGGCATTAGAATGGCTGCAGATACTGAAAACAACTTCACCAGTGTGGAAAGGATATACTCATACAGTAATCTGCCTCAAGAATCACTTGTTTATATGCCACGGGCTCCAATTTCAAATGACTGGCCATCACGGGGAGAGATTGTCTTTCTTAACTATACAATGGCATACAGGGAGAATCTTGTTCCTGTGTTGAAAAATATTTCATTCAAGGTGATTTTAGAAAAGTGTTTCCTAGCTGTTACATAGCGTGAAAAGACACTTTCTGAAGCATGAAATCCTTTGAAACCACTTTTGGCTGTTGAAAGTTTGGCGTAGGTTTCTTCTGATTGTTTGTAGATAAGTTGTGTTTAATATGTTTCAGATAGATTCACAAGAGAAAGTAGCAATACTGGGGCGAACAGGGGTTGGCAAATCAAGCTTGGCGTTGGGGATGTTCCGCATGGTTGACAATAGTGGCTGCAGTGGGTCCATCCTAATTGATGGCGTGGATATTAATTGCATTGATCCTGATGTATTGCGCCATCGATTATCTATTATTCCTCAGGTGAAATGAGCTCCAACTGTTAAACCTTTCTGTGGACTGAATCTTGGAAGGACTTCTTAAGGCTTTCTGTAAAAGGCCTGTCGACATATTAGAAATCATCCATTTCTCAAAATTCAGGGGTCTTCTTTTGTTGCTTATAGGCGATTCACTATCATGGCCTTATTAGAACCTTTCCTTGAAGTCACAAAAGAATAAGAATAAGGAGATATGGAGGTGGGGGTTCACTGGTGACAGCCATTGAAGCTCTGAGTCTTAGATATAACAAAGGAGAGGGCCTTGAAGGCTTGTTTCCTGAAGTGTCTCTACATTTCAAAGTACTGTGCTGCATAGACATGACATTTGAGAAATAAACATCCTCCAGAAAGAGGTCAATTATATCCTTCATGTCCTTAAGTTAAGGTGTCTTGTTAAAGGAGTGCTCTATAATGTACTTAGGAACATCTAATGATTAATCCCTTAAAGGCCCTGTATATTCCATGCAGTGACATTTATAAGAATCATGAGGGAATTGGTGTTCATACATTTCTCGTGTGCAAGGCCTCAAAAGCCTTGAAGCTTGATGGCCATCTGGGTTTTCCAAAGCAAACTTGCACAGACCACCTTTCAATATAACTAAACAGCAACTGAAACCGAATTAGAACAGGAGAAAAGAAAGAAATCCACAATGTTTAGAATCTGAAACTCTTGGATGACGTCTGTCCCCTTTCCCATTTTTCAGTCTTTGGAGGTTCAAGAACAGTACCGCTGGAGGAGGGATCCAGCATGAATCAGCGTCTTAAGGCTGGTAGAGTGGACAGCAGTGACCCTTGGTTGGAAAATGCCACAACCTGAAACTGGGCCAATCCCAGCTTTTGAACGGATCATGTTAACTCATGTCCATGCTTTTATATGAAAGGGAAATACTGAATGTGGTCTAAGCCAAGTTACAACCGCTTCTATACATTCATCCAACATCACCATAGCCTAATTCTTGAAGTGGCTATCTAGAGCCCTGAATTCATCATGTTAGGAAATTCTACAAGGTATTACAACTGTCACTCTAGATCATTTGACTCAGTGTTGGTTCCTCGTCACCATCTAAGCTTGTCATAGGAGTATACAGTCTTAAACCAAGGCTTTTAGTGCCAAGTTTGTCACGCTCACTAGCGTTAGCTTTAAGGGACATCCTGTACCAAGAAGTTGATACTAATGTACCTGCGATACCATTAATACGTGTTTTTAACTCTTGACACGCAGGATCCTGTGCTTTTCAAAGACACGGTCAGAATGAATCTGGATCCCTTTGAGCAGCACACTGATAGTGAGATCCACGAGGCTCTAAGAGGATCACAACTTACAACCAAGCTTGAGAACCTTGAAAGAGGACTGGAAACAATCATAGGGGAAAATGGAGTCAGCTTCAGTGTTGGTGAAAGCCAGCTGTTATGCATGGCACGTGCAATATTGAGAAAGTAAGTCCAGCCAATCTCTTTTTGTGTGTGTTGAAATGGACGTGAGATAGCTTATATCACTGACTTGTTTGTCCTATCATACAGGTCTAAAATACTTGTGATGGATGAAGCAACATCTGCAGTTGACATAGACACAGATAAAGCGATTCAGGATGTTCTACAAAGGGAATTTAGTTTCTGCACACTCATTAGTATTGCTCATAGAATCAGCACTGTTATGAATTGTGATCGATTCCTGCTGTTGTACAATGGGGGCAAGATGTCAGAATTGGAGAATCCAAAGAGCCTTTCGACCAGGGAGACAGAAGACTTCGAAAGAGTTGTTGAAAAGCTCTTAGAGGATTCTGATGGCTCACAATGTTCAACAACTGAGCAGCGAGAGCATGTATCCAACCTCAAGTAAACTCTGGTGAATGAGGGATTCGAACGATGGTATCAATTTCCTGAAGCTGTTAGAAAACTGCTCTTGGGTAATCTCAAAGGCATTTCTGCCATCTGGATGCCCTTCATTTGACTCAATTTGCCTGTAAATTCCTCTTTAGTACATAGCTTAGCCACCAGCCTTTATGGTAGAGGAGCAGCTGCCAAAAAGAAACTACTTAACACTACAACAAGGTGATGTAATTTACCCTGTCTAGTTACTAGTCTGTAGGGGCAGCTGCCAAAAAAGTCATTACTTAAGACTACAACAAGGTGATATGCTTTACCCAGCCACTAGCTTGTAGGGTAGAGGGGCAGCTGCCAAAAAGAAATTACTCACACTACAAGAAGGTGATGTAACTTCCCCGGTCTAGTTGTTAGCCTATGGGGGGGGGGGGTAGCTGGCAAAAAGAAATTACTTAATGCTACCTTAAACAAGGTTATGTAATCACAAGGATATGTCTACAAGAAGCAATTTATGAATTAAGAACTCAATTCCATGACTAGCAAGCTCTAAATAAATAGCCCAGTATAGGCATCCTAAGCAATTAAGTAAATTGTAGAATTTGGGAGAGTTTGAAAATGGATTTGTTAAAAATAAACATAGATTTTTTTAGGTCATGCCAAACATAGATTTTCTTAATGCACAAAATGCTAGGCCGCTTCGCAGCAGGTTCGTTGCCTCAAAGCGGCGAGTGAAGTTGTCGTGCGATGTTTCACTCAACAATCCATTTCTCATATTTCTCTTCTTTTTTTCCTCTCTGTTTCTAATTTTTTAATTTACACTCTCCATCTCTCTTTCTTTGCCTTTTATTTTAGTTTATTTTTTCTCTTTTGGTTCTCTCTCTGTCTCTTTCTCTTCTTTTTTTCTCGGCTTTTCTTCTCTCCTTTTATTCTCCTCCCCTCTCTTTTTCTTCTCTTTGCGCTTTTCTTCTCTCTCTCTCTCTTCTTTTTCTTTTTCTTTTACTTTCTTCCCCTCTCCCCTCTCCCCCCCCCCCCCCCCCCCCCCACCCCCCCCCAGTCTCTCTTAAAGTATGTAAATGAGAGGGGGGAGGCTTTAATAAAAAAAAGAAGGGGGAAGAGAAAATGAGAAATTACAGGTGTGAGAGGGGAGGGGAGGGGAGGGGGTTTTGATTGAAAAAGGGATGTTTGGAAAAGGGAGTAAGTTCGAGAAGCTCTTTGGAGGTTCAAGGCTTTCCGAACTTATAACGAACATAATATAATAGTAAGATTAAATGGTAATTTATCAAGGCTCTTGAGAATTTACTCCATTAGGTTCTATTAATCATTGGGGTGTATGTGTCTATGTAAGTGAGTGGTGGCTATGTATTTGTGTCAATATAGATAAACATCATAAATAATAATGTTTTTTGTAAATGCATGTATATACATACATACATATCTATCCATATCAATGTGTAAAAATATATGTATTTATCAATTATGCATATGAGAAGATTATCAGAATACCCCTACTTGACAAATTAAACCCAGGAATTCCACAATTATGAGTCCAAGTGAAAACTCATGTGCCAACACCTTTGAAACTCCAAAATATCTTCCATATTTTAAGAAATACTAAAATATCCTTCATTTTTCCAATATGGTCAAAATTCTCAATATAATCTAATGCGGTGCTTATAATTTTATGAAAATAATCTACTACATGAAATTTACCAATCTTTATGGGGATAGTGTTTAGTAAATACTAGTTGGGTTAGCTAGGCTTGTTAATCAAGCAGTTGGTGGCATTGTGAAGCCCTTGAGGCTACACTTGGTCTACATTTTTATGAGCAAAGGGGAGCAACTATGCTATTGTACAGTTGCTTCCCTTTGCTCATTAAAAATGATGGACAATTTGCTTTATGTGCTTTGCACGTATGTCACATGATTGCTTGTTCTCACGCACACTCAAAGAGAAGACGAGCAAAAACTCATCAAGGTAAGGCTTAAAGATATATTGAATCATCTTTTTGAAGGTAGGTGGGGTATTAGTCAATCTAAAGAACATTACAATAAATTCATAGTACCCCTACCTTGTATTGAAGGTAATCTTTGGGATGTCTTTTTCGTTGTTTCTAATTTTATAGTAACTTGACCTTAGGTTAATCTTAGAGAAGTTCTCTGTCCCTTGAAGCTTATCAAGAACCTCATCAATTTTAGAAATTGGGTATTTATTTTTTATTGTCACCTAGTTCAACCTACGATAATTGATGTAACAATGAAGGGTTTTGTATTGCTTCTTTGGAATAAGACTTAATCCCACAGCAAGTTACTTGGTTGAATGTATCCTTGATCCAATAACTAATTGAGTTGTTCTTTCAACTTAATAGCCCTAGGAATTGATATTTAATAGGGTCTTTTTGTCACACTAGATCTTGGCATAGGCTTACTCTCATGATCAATGTCTCTCTTGGAAAGAAGTTCAGTCTTTCATTCATGAAGGATATTCTTTTGATTCTTTGCCTTGATTAGTTTTATTGAGATTAAGCAGATAAACATAGAATCCTTTCCTTAAACCTTCTACAATATGTAAATTCTTAAACTATTGAATTTTCGGTTTATCGACTTTACCTTATGTAAATACTTATTTTCTTTCGAGTTTCAGAATGAGGCTTGACATTTTTCATAATGGATATGGGTTAACCAAAATATTTCTAATAGGCACTTATAAGTATCCAAGTTCATGATATAAAATCTCATGTTAATGGGTTTGTTACTTAGATTGAATTCTACTTTCCTAGTTTATTGTGAAGATATAACTTCTTTTCCACTAGCTAGTTCCACTAAAAGCTTGGATGCGAGTGCAAACTCTATTCCGAGGTTCTTTGCATACTTTGGAGAAATAAAAGAATGAGTATTTCTACAATCTATCAGAATCTTGAAGGAGTTACCTTGATTTGTAGGTGTTTGAATCACACTGAGTTGTTGATTTTGTCTCTTCTTGTTGAGAGTGGCATGGTCCATTACTATTTTCATTTCTACTTTAATTGCGAGTTTTTTCTCTTTTTCTTTTACCATATAGATTGCTACATTCGGTATTGTCTTTTGAAGTGTCTTAGTTCCTTGTAATGGTAGCATATCTGGCCATTATTGCTTTGGCTTGTTGGGATAAATTTTTTTATTACATTGACCTTAATCTTCTTCTAAGCACCACCTTACTATTGGACTTGTATTCTTTTGATGAAATCACATGACTCTTTGTTTGGAGGAATTTTCCCTAAATATCTTTCACTTGTGGATTTGGATTGGATACCTTGGTAAAGGGGTTTTGCTCATTGTAAGGTATCTTGAAGATTAAGGGTCGTATGGCTCAAATTGATTATCCAATGGTGAATTTAACCTGTAGCAAATCCCAGTTACTTGTTCAATGGTATTCATCGATGGGGTATACTTTTGGAGCATAACGAAGTGAGAATAGTAAGCTTTTAAGTTCAACCCCATCTAATGCAGGGCGAAGAACAAATTCCTCTACATGTGGTGGTAAGACAATGGGATGTATCTTCCATGCACAACTTCCTTTAGTTGCTTCCACAAGTAGCAGCCAACTTTGAGGTCTCATTGACTTGATACCATTGTTTCCTACTATAGCCATACTTCTCCTGTTAATTTGAGTTTGGCTCTCATGGATTGGTTTCAAGCACTAGTTTTACCTATTGTGAGGAAGTAATTTTCCATTGTCTAAATCCACACCCTAGCATTAGTATTGGCATCTTTACCCTTGCCATCAAACTTAGGTGGCTTGACTTGCTTATTGATAGGGTTAATGGTAAGTGCAATTGTAATGTCCTATGTCGCATGTGAAAGGGGTTTTAAGCTAGACTAAGGTTTAAATGATCTTTATTTAAAAAGAAAAAAACCTATGAAGCAACCACCATTTCAATCTAACCATCATAATGATCGATGCCATCAATGCATCCGATGGATTTTCAAAATCCTAAAAAAATGGAAAATATATATCCTCAAATTGAATTGATCACAAATGAGACCACAAGTTCATAACTATTGCATCAAATGATGCCTTGAGGAAAAGAGGAGGAGTCAGATGATCAGCCAAAGGGGGAGGGGTAAAGCTATATAATAGCCCCACTTCCCCCATAACTTAAGGTTGATAAAGGTGGAAATTTAATTTTTAAAGGGATATGTTGATTTCAAAAATAAGATTAGAGTAGAGAGAGAGAGAGAGAGAGAGAGAGAGAGAGAGAGAGAGAGAGAGAGAGAGAGAGAGAGAGGTCTCAAAGCATATGCATTCCCCCATAACCCCCTCTTCCCCATTCGAATCTAGCATGTGTTCTCTCTAGCTTTCCCTAAGTTTGAACCTCTATTCACTCTAGCTTTCCCCAAGTTACCATACTTTGTGCCTAAATCATATCCTCCTCCTCCCACTCCTAATCTACCAAAGAAACCATCATTTGAAAGTCCTGAATCATCATAAGTTTTCCCCTTTACTCTAGTACTAAGATTACTTCTTTGGGGATGAGGTTCTCCTTTTAAAGTCAAGGTCTCACTTAACCTAGTCACACTTTATACTCATGTATTGTCCTCAATCCCCTTTGTAAGCCTTGGATTCAAGAATTCTTGAAGTCTCAAGACCTATAAAGGCCCAAAAGGAGCAAGACGAGTGAGGCAACACTACAGTTCATGCACTTGTGATAGCCCTAAAATAATAGAGCGTAGAAGAGGGACAAGAAATAGTATGTACAAGTAGCATTGCTATAGCACTAAGTCAAGCTCGAATGTTCTTCTTTATGTTTCAAGATGTCCTTTTGATACATTGGATAATAGTAATTATTATTTTTAAATAGATAAACAATTCATATAACACAATTGCTAGAGCTCGAGCATCTTATAATGCTTCAGAAGTTTGGTGGATAGATATTAAGGTTCACACCCTAGGAGGGAATTTTTGAAAGGAGTATCCTTTTGATGGGACTAACCTCTTCATTGCATGATAATTCTATGATAGTTAGTATTAATTTCATACTAATAACGATAGTACAAATATTAGACAAAGAAGGAAAATGTAGTTAAAGTTCTATGATAAAAAGATTCCTTTTATATTTACATTTGATAGGATAGGTGAAACTTCATTTGGATTTTCCTTAAAGAAAGTTAAATCCAAAAGAACACTAGTTTTATAATTTAAAAAACATAATTTGGGTTATCTTGAAGATAAGGACAATAAGTTGAGTACTACCTAAAAATAGTCTAAGTGAATAAAGAACAATATCTAGTTTCAAATTAAACTGAAGTACCTCAAATGTTACTTATAAATCCATTTCATTAATGTTTAGTCCTAGAAAAATTAGTTGAGGGAAGCACCCCAACCTCTTAGGGAGTGAGGGTAATTATAGATGCCCAAGGAATTTATGGCCATAGCCCCCCTAGTATCCTTATCGCCTACTAGCTAACACCTAAATCCCTATAGAGAGACCTCTCACGTTCGGTGTCGGTCCTAGCTTTAGTGAAGGGCTCCATGACTATCATTGGGGGAGGTGTAGCATGCATCCAAAGCTTAACCTATGTCGGTAGAAACTTTAATTAAAATATACACTCAACTAACAATATTTCCTAATGCACCAAACAATCTTTAATATGCAATCTATACATTCAAATATATTCTATGTACCAGTCTTCTAGCTTGAGGCTTCACTCAACTTACTAAATTATTATAAACTTAGAGAAGACATCAATCTATCCACTTGAAGAGCATTTGAACCTTTTGGCCATTTTTGACATCTTAATTTAGGTTTCATTTTTCCTGTTTGATAATCTTTAATTGCTCTAACTCAAGCACTGACATAATGACCTTTATGTTTCCTTTGAACTATAGTCTCCCTTTTATGGACATCAAATTTTTACTTCATGACTTGTTATGGCTATAGGGAGTTTCTTTTAATAGATCTTGAAAGGGAATCCTATAGACATGTGCCATCCCATATATCTTTACTAGATTAATCTATATTGTCTATTCTTTAGCTTAACTTTTGTAGTGAGGGTTAGACCTTACTAGTACGACGAAATGACATCACCTTTGGTTAAGATGCCATCCTCTATGCTTAAACTACATTTACACAAATTTTTCTATTTGTTCAAAAATTATATAACATATCAAAATTGTAGCTTCAACATAAACAAGGGCACTTAAAGCTTGACTGGATGTGATAGGGACATTGCTTATATGTGCTACTTCTTGTCCCGCTCCTATGCTTTGTCGTTTTGGGGCCATTATGAGTGCAAGAACTCTATCATTACATCACTCGTAATACTCCTTTTGGGTGATCATCGGTCTTGAAATTTTGAGCAATCTTGAATCCAAAGCTTAGCAAGGTGATGAGGATGAGTGCTAGTTAATGGTATGGCTAGATTGATGATGATCTCAAATTATGAAAGAGTGAATCTTCTTATGGAGGTGTGATCTTCTTACAAGACAATATTTTTCAAAACTTTTGAAGGGTAGGCCTTCTTGTAGATTATGAGAAGGTGATGTAGGGATGAAGCACAAAGTATGGCTTAGATAGAGTGAATAGAGGGTCTTGACCTTGGGGGGATAATTTGAGGGAGTAGTAGACGATAAGGAGTTGGTGATGAGGGTAAATGGGGAAGGGGGGAAAGATGAGGAATACTAGTAGGGAGTACTAATGTGCCTCACTCTATTTTTCTCGATCTCCTCCTCTCTCTCTACTCTCTCTCTCGCTCTCTCTCTCTCCCTCTCTCTCTTTGTGCACCATTTTGAATGGGGTAATTGCTAAAAGATCCCTTAAGCCTAAGCCTATAGGCTTACATAGCCTTAGTCCTTCCCTTTGGTTTTAACATTCTCCCTCAATCTCAATTAATTGTGCTTCTCTCCTCCTCCCTTTTTGATGGTATCATCCAAGTGCTCTTGATTATGTTTGCCCTATTCATGTTGATGTAGGTCTTTAACTTGGCGATGATGGTGAGCTCTTTGGTGATGGTCCTTAATGCCCAGTCGGATGGTGAGGCTAAGATCCACACACGATTCATTAGCATAATGGTAGATCTAAATATGGTTGTAATATTTCATAAGTAAATAGCTTAAAATGTAAAAACTCTTTCTAGGAGGCAAGAAAGATGCCAGAGGGCTCTAGCTGGAAGTTCTTTGGGCATCTAAGATTAGAATAATCCCTTGCAAGCCCAATACTATTCTCCCAGAAGGCCTTGATGGATGGACTAGTGGTTTCTTGCCTTCATGCAGTTACCTATACATGGAATGTTAACTTCATTTAACAAGACAAGATCACTCAACTAGGAATAAAAGATTTGTTTTCTAAAAGGATCGTCTTCTATTAGTTTTTTATATACATGATTAAGTTACATAAATGAACCTTGTTCTTAAATGATTAATTAAGGAAGCTACTTTTATGTGATAAATTAAATGTAATAGGTAATTGGATAACTAAGTAAACCTATTATGAAAATAAAGCAAGAGGGAAAATCCCCAACAGATTCATCGTATGGTAGATTGATATCAATTAATTGCAAGCTTTTCCTCGAAAGAAATAGATCAGGAGAATTTTAGGAAAGGCCAAATGCTAACTATCATACAAAATTATCATAGATTCGAGCCTTGTCATTTTACGAGGCTTGGGTGAGATTTTACCTTATGGCTAGAGGGGTTGAGAGCATTAGTCCTTCCTAGTTTATTACTCTCTTCAAACCAAGTGTGACACAAATCTATTTTGTTTCAGGCTGACTTGTAGAAGTAATTACCAAAAAACTATTGCTAGAAAATTGCTAGGCAACCTAAACTTATTTAGAAACCTTGTTATAGGTTGATCCTTGTGTGGGAATGGAGTGGATCTTCCTTTGTGAGGGTAGGCTTAAGTAACCCTAAGAAACAAAGTTTTGATATTCTGAGGGAGTTTTGAATAGTGTTGTCTAGGCCTATGGGCTATTGAAATTGTGGTATCAAGGATTCATTAGATATGCATGCCATACATGGTATCAAAGTGAAATGAGAAATTGCAGTTGTAAAAGTTAGGTAGAACTGTTTGCAAGCTTGTATAAGGTACAATGGACTTAATGACATTGTACATAAAATTGCTTGTCACTAATTAAGGATGGATTTTTCAGAATGATGAAGCATGGTAGAGATTCTTAGTATTTCGAGCTATGTTCACTTTTGCTTTGCACCCTCCACGTGTCAATTGGAGAGATCAATTTATGTGGAGCTTGGAGCACATTTACAATTCTTCTTCTTTGTATTTAGAATGGTGTTGGACATAAAATGACATGTTGTTTCATAAATATTGATTGCCTCACCTATATCCAAAAAAATATCAAGCAAATTAAGTGGATGGAAGATAACTACCCTCCACATTGGTGGATAGTGGATTGATCTACTATATCTATACCAAGTAACCCGAGTTATTTTGACCAAGCATGCCACTACTCTAGGTTGCTCTCATCATAAAAATGATTGTAAAGGTGGTTTCCATATCCTTCTCTTTAAG
Organism: Lygodium microphyllum; assembly: GCF_053477565.2. Taxonomy (NCBI): domain Eukaryota; kingdom Viridiplantae; phylum Streptophyta; class Polypodiopsida; order Schizaeales; family Lygodiaceae; genus Lygodium; species Lygodium microphyllum. Next base: position 145,957,276 of record NC_141138.1, on the reverse strand, counting down.
TATAAAACCTTAGATATTTTTGCTAATCCTCTACTCTATAAAACCATTGATGTAGTTGAATTCTATGGATAAGCCTTGTAAATGAAAGAATCTCTACTTAGATGTATTACCTTTTAGTTTCTGTAGCTATGAATAATAAAGATGTTTCTATCTTTATCTCCATCTGTGTAATTTCAATATCTCTTTGAGCTTTATATCGTGATTGTCTAAAATTTTAGACTAACCCTTGGATGAATTAGACAAAAATTAACCATGTGTATTTAAGTTCAAGGTGTTGCACCTACCCTTAACCCTACTATCGAGATTCAAAAGAAAAATGTTTACCTTAAATAGGTCAAGCCACTTGACTTTAAAGGTAAGGGGAAAGATGTAGAAAAAGATATCAAAGTTTGGATTGAGACAATGGAGGATTATTTCATTGCTAGAACTAGTATCTTAGACTTCTAAGTTGGCTATCACATGGGAGCAGTAAAAGAAGCTATGCATGGAGATACATTTTGCCATGTTACTTCAGTATGAAAATGAAAACATTCTTAACCTTGCACCAGATGGAATTAAGCTTAAAAGGCAAATATTCTTGATTCTTAATACTTCAAAAATATACCCCACCTATGGACACTACTCAATATGTAGTTAAGTTTTGCCATAGATTGAATCTCTCATTGGATACCTGATTAGAAGTGATGTGATCCACCAATCTTTAGAACACCCTCCTCATAGCCAATGCTTTGATTAGTTCAAATAGAGGCCAATGTCTTGAAGATAACTATCTCTCAATGTGTATTAAGAAAGACTCTAATTATCTAAAGGCCCTAGAAAGAAGTTCCATAAGTGTGGAGAGTTAGCTAGGGCACATCCTAAGGAGATGCCCTACTCTCGCTGATGCTTCCATTGCAATGGGCTAGGACATATTCAAGATGCTTGCCTTGAAATGGATCAAGAAGACGAGGAACTTGATAGAGAAATAAAGCCTTACAAGTTCAACATTTAGTACATTCCAAGAATAAAATAAAGACAAAGACCTAGAGCCCATTGTGATCCTTGAAGATAAATAGAAACCTTAAAAGATCCTTATAAGTGCAACAACCTTATAATCGTAATGAGCCCTACTCTTCCAATGATAATTGAACCACAATGTATTGTAATAAAATGGTATTTCAATTTGTTATATCACTTTGAAGTTTGAGTGCTTGTGTGTAACCAGAGTAATGTAGTGAAAGCATGGTGGGTCCTAACCCAAATGCCCTACAATGCAATAGCAACTTACTATAAATAATGATAGCCCTAAGTTTCTTGAGTTGAGGACATCTTGATTTTTCTAAGGGAAAGAGGATATAATCTTCTATGCTACACATGAAAGGGGTTTTAATGCCACATGTGAGAGGGATTTTAAGCTCTAAGATGTAAAGGTTTTTTAATTAAAATAACTATAAATTAGCCATCATTTCAATCTGACCTTGATGCTAATCGTGACATAAACACTATTAGATGGATAGTCAGTCTCCACCCTTGAAGTGAACACCATCACAAGTGAGATTGCAAGCTCACATCTTGTAAAAAATAAATCCATATAACGACAAAGACCTAATGCCCACTACTGCGACCCCTAAAGATAAGCACAAACCATAAAGATCTTTATAAGATGCAACAAGCCTTATAATTGTAATAAGCCCTACTCTTCCAATGATACTTGAGCCACAATTTATTGTAATAAAATATTCTTTGAATTCATTATATTTCTTTGAATTTTGAGTGCTTGTGTGTAATCAAAGTAGCATAGTGGAAGCATGGTGGATCCTAACCCACAAGCCCTACGATGCAATATCAACTTACTATAAATGATAGCCCTAAGTTTCTTGAGATGAGGATACCTTGATTTTTTAAAGGGGAAGAGGATGTAATGTCTTATGCTAGTAGACATGAAAGGGGTTTTAATGCCACATGTGAGAGGGGTTTTAAGCTCTAAGATTTAAAATATTTTTATTTAAAAAGAAAATAGCTACAAAATAGACCATCGAATTGAACACCATCACAAGTGAGACCACAAGCTCATAGGCTACACTAAAGGATGGACTCAAGGAAGAGAGGATGAGTTAGATAATCAATCGAAGGGAGACGTGTAAAGCTGCATAGTAACCCCCCACCCACCCACCCACCCACCAACCCCCCCCACCCCATCCCCCCCCCCCCCCCCCCCCCCCCCGGCCCAAACAAAAAAAAAAGGTTGATGAAGGAGGAAGTTTGTTTTTGTAAGGGATGTATTAGAAAAAAGGATATTAGAGCAAGGAAGAAGGAGAGAGAGGGAGAGATCAAAACAGGAAAGGAGTGTGTGTGTGTGTGTGTGTGTGTGTGTGTGTAGAGAGAGAGAGAGAGAGAGAGAGAGAGAGAGAGAGAGAGAGAGAGAGAGAGAGAGAGAGAGAGAGAGAGAGAGAGAGAGAGAGAGAGAGAGAGAGAGAGAGAGAGAGGCATCAAGATACATCCATTCCCCCATAATCTTCTTCATCCTTCCCTCTTTCCCATTTGAATGTACCATGCCTATTCTCTCTATCTTTCCCCAAGTTGGACCCTCTAGCCACTCTTTCGCTCTATCCCATTCAAATCTATTGTGCCTATTTTCTCTAGCTTCCCCCAAGTTGTGGCCCCTCTATCCACTCTACTCTTACTATACTTTATGCCTAGATCCTAACCCTCCCCCTCTCCCTTTGAATCTACCAAAGGAACCATCATTTGAAAGTCAACAAGCATTATAATTTTTCTTATTTGCCCTAGTACTAATATTAATTTCCAAGGGATGAGATTCTCCTTTCAAAGTAAAGATCTCGCTTGTAACCTAGTCACACTTTATACTTGTACCTTGTCCTCAATCCCCTTACTAAGCCTCATATTCAAGAATGCTCATAGTCTCAAGGCTAAATACGGCCCAAAAGGAGCAAGATGAGTAAGGCAATGCTAGAGTTCGTGTTCTCACGATGGCCCTAAAATGGTGAGCATAGGAGTGGGACAAGAATAACACATGTAAGCAATGTTTGTATCGCATTGAGTCAAGCTCAAATGCCCTCATTTACACTTCAAGATGTACTTTTGATACACTAGATAATAACTTCTTGCTATTATTATTTATGATAAACTATTCATGTAACACAATTACTAGAGTTTGAGAATCTTATGATTTTTTGTGAATGCAATAGAGAGATGTTAAGCTTGACACCCTAGGAGGGAATTTCTCGGAGTTTCCCCTCCCATGGGATTAATTGGTGCAATTCATGATAATTCCATGATATTTAATATAAATTTTGTACTAATAATTATTAGTACAATATTGGACAAATAAAGAAACCATAGTTGAAGTTCTAAGATAGAAAGTTTCTTTTTGATTTACATATGATAGGATGTTAGGTTAAACTTCATTCTAATTTTCCTTAAAGAAAGTTAAATCCAAAATGACACTAGCAATATCATTGAAAGAACATTGGCTTATCTTGAAGATAGGCATAATAAGTTTACTACCTAAAATAGTCTAAGTTAAAGAAGAAGCATATTAGTTCCAAAATAAACTAAAGTACCTCAAATGTTACTTGCAATTACATATCATTAACATCTAAGGAAAGTAAGTATATGGGAATGCCATTTTCTTGTACTAGTAAAGTTTAACCCTTCCTATGAAACAAAATATAAAGGGTAGAGAAGATAGATTAATCGGGTAAAGTTATAGATGATTATGCATGTCTAAAGGAATCCCTTCGAATATCCTTGTGAAAAGAAACTCTCTATAGCCTGAACAAGTAATGAAGTTAAGCTTCTATGTCCATAAGGGGGGACTATGAATCAAAGAAACCACAATAGTCCTTAAGTCTAAGTATTTGAATTTAGAAGAATCAAATATTCTGAAGGAGGAAAAATAAAACCGATTTAAGATGTAAAAAACACCAAAAAGGTCAAATTATCTTCAAGGGGCTAGGTTGATACCTTCCCTATGTTCATGATAATTTGTCAAGTGAAATCTCAAGTTGGAAGAATGACACCTAGAATGGATTTCAACGTATAGATTGGATCTTAAAGACTATTTGATGCACTAGGAAAACTTTGCTTGTTGATTGTATATTCTAATTAAAGCTTGTGCCAACATGGGTTAAGCTTTAGACGCACACTAGGCCTCCCCTAAGACATGTCGCAAGAGCACGACCATTCATTATGGAAGTGATGAAATCATACCAGCTAAGTTCTTAATCCCTAATCTCCATATCATGGTACAAGAATGATGGGAAGCTTTAAGGACTGGGTTTCCTCATAGAAATCTAATGCTTGACAAAAACTTGACTCTTGGCAATCGATGCCTTTGTTGATTGAGAAGGCCGGATGTAAGGCCTAGTTTGATAAGCATGTCGAACAATGATCCTTTGATAAATGTCACCTAATGCTTTTATAGTTGATCAAAGGCCATACATAGAAGCTCAAATTCCAAGGCCTTGGATCCCATTATGTCTCCATAATCAACAGGATGTTCGACATGGGGTTAGGAACCTTGAATGGATACAATATTGAACACTCCCATGGTTGTTGTATAAAAAGATACCACCCTTTTGGACATTATTTGCATGAGTCATCTATGAAGGAGTTGAATACTCTAATAAAATTTATCGTGATTGATAGAATAGACTTGGGATGAACAAATAGTGCAATAATCTTAACTTCACACTCAGCCTTTTATCAAAATTTCTCCCATATCTACAAGTTTCAATATTGGGGAGTTATTATTAGTAGCTTAGGATTGGAGGACGATAACCTCACAACTTCCACATCTGGTTGACTGTAATGAAAGTTGTGGCAAATGACATGCTCACTAACGAGGGAGTTGACGTCAACACCCTTCCTTACTATTACTAGAAAGAACTAAGTCAATCTCAACTATAAAAACTAATTCTAAATTGAATCCATATTGATGCAGTCTCTACTTGTTGTTGGAAAAATACAAATGACTATGGATACTGAAAGTATTTCTTTCCCCTTTGATGTTTGTTCAAATATAGGGAAGAGGTTAGAATGGAAATACTCTTGGGACGGTCAGTCATTCAAAGACCTCACAAATCACAATATCAACTATGTTGATAGCTAAATAGTTTAGTGGTGCAAGGGTTATCTCAACTTTCAATTCTAGGGATCTAAAAATGCTACATCAAACACAGCTCTTCCTAAGTAGTCCTAATCACTCAGGCTTGGAATCTATTGCCTATAAACATGCATAGTCTCTCTCATCAATTGCAATGGAGGTCTAAGAACAAGTCCCAGTAGGGACTAAAATATACTTAGACCACAATTCCTTTGGAAGGAAGCTTAAAGGCAAATAAGAACTCAATAGAAGCCCCACATGTGGCCTTGATGGGTGTCCCAAGCCCTAATGTATGCATAAGGATACTAATAGGGGTGTTGATATCTTTGGATCCTTAAAAAATCTAATTCTAAGTAGTGCCACTAGGAGCCATTGCCTCATCCCACACAAACTACCACAAGCAACCAAACTAGGAAGCATGATAGTAAGAGCTCCATGCTACTACCTCCCTATGGAAAAATAGCAAGAAGAACATGAAAAATGAGCCTAGCCACCCAAATCTACAAAAATGTCCAATTACTCTTCACAAACTCCTCCAAAGCACCCACATCCAATGAAGTTCTAGGCCTATGATGGTTTGTAGAACAAAGCACCCCAGTATGGACTCCATGCCTCTCATGAGGTGCCAAAAACAATGAGTTTTGAAGGCCCAGGAAACCAAACTACACTACTTGGAACTAGTACCAACAAACCAATAAAGTATTTTTGAGAGCATCGAGAAGGAAATAGTTTTCTACCTCAAGCCGTGTTAGTTAACCTAAGGAAACATTAATGTTTCTCCCTCTAGAACCAATGAATATAAGCTACTAGCTTTGATCAATTTAAAAAAAAGCACACATCACTCAATCTATGAAATGTCAGAGGATATGGCATAATGAACCAAATGTTCCATAATGAAATGTTTTTTGCAGCTTCACTCAACCTTTGGAACTTTTGCTAAACTATACACAATGATTGATTTGGGTCTAGCAGATGATGACATGGTTCCAGTTGCCTCCCAGTGGCATCCCATTTGGAAAGAGCAGGGGCACTTGTACCACAATAGCATTCTTGTTGTCCAAGATCTTATAGTACACATAAGTGATCGTAAGAGGATCTTGCCAAATCAAACCTCTTCCAAAATATTGCCATCTAATGACTTGCTAGATGATCTATTGATTAAGTTTAGTTGTAATAAATAATCTTAGCCCAAAATTGGCAAGTAATACTTGCATTTGATATGATACTCAAAACTCTTTTTTATTATGGTCATATTCATATTCTTTGCCACCCCATTTTGAGTTGGGTTTGTAGGAGTAGCCAACTCCCTTGTATATCTTGCATCTCATAAAAGTCCTAGAAATTTTGAGAAGCATACTTCCCACCATTATCAATTATCAAGAATTTTAGCTTCTTTCCTGACTATCTTTTTGCATAAGCTAAAATATAATTGAATGTACTCATATATATCACTCTTTTTGCAAATAGAAAAAGCCCATATTCTCTTGGTAGCATCATCATGAAAGTAACAGGGTGTGATGCTCCCCCAAATGGAGCTATAAGCCTATATAGGCCCATATGCCTCATGTATTACATTTTTGGGCACAAAGTAAGAACCATTAGCAAGTAATAGATGTATACCTCCTGCTCTAACAATGCTACACGCAAAGTCTTTGCCCCAACAACTACATCCTTTTCTCCATGCATCACAAGTAGCAAACAACTCTTTGTGTACAAAGTAGCATGAGAGGATTATTGACTTAAAAAATCCTTATTAGTATCCAGATAGGTGTTCCATCCTTGTTCCTTTGCAAACCATGTAGTAACATCCTTACACATAGTGGCATGTTAGGCCTCATCCACTTAACCCAGATAATCGAGCCCATAGACCACCCCGAACTACCAATTGTGAGCATCAGGATGCTCCTACATCATGCCATAGAATTTAGGAAGAGGAATCCTTGCCATAACTATCAGTAGGATAGGAGGAGGGGTGATGAGTACACTATAAGGTGGGATAGGTAAAATAATTGTCAACTCATTATATTTATATTCGGGTTTGTCCCGTACCTTATGGGATACTCTTACCATAGGGGATCCATATAGCATCATGATCTAAATCATTGTGAGAATATAACACTTAGGATGGAAGAAGTTTAAAAAATCTCCCAAATCCCCTGACAAAGGCTAAAAAGCTCAAGGCAATGACTCAAATTTAGATATGAATTTGAGGGATGATAATAGTAATGATGAGGAGGATTCAAATGAGGATGATTGAAAGAAGCCCTCAAAGTCCAAAAGGAAGGAGAAAAGATTAAGAAATCCTCAAATGCTACTCGTAAATCTACTATGAAGACCCTATGGTACTCCAAGTGTAATAATTTGAGATACTTGGTAGCACATTATGGCTAATGGTGGGGTGATATCCACAAAATTGCCACCCATAATACAGACATGTGCTAGTACAATGCACACATTATAATGGCTTGTATTGGGAGTTGTTGGAAGTGTTGTGGATGAATGCACCTATCAATTGAAATTCACTGAGGCTATCTAAGGAGTCTTCACTAGTAGTCTCTTATACTCATAATAGGATTTCCCTACCTCATGCATGGGTTGGGGTGGTTAGAGATGACTAGAGAGCCCATCAATTTATCATTTATCAAGGAAACAATGGCTCTTTTACATGGTAGGAAGGCCACAGGCAAAGCAAAATGTCTGAAGGAGGTCTAAAGGCACACAAATATGATTCTAAAAGCAAAAAGAGCAGGAAAATACATCCATCCCTTTAGTTAGGATGATGGTGTTGGAAGAACTTCTTGACCCTATAGTGGATGTGATTAATCATTTTGGAAAAGAGTGAAGTCATCCTTGGATAAAATGATATGAGTTTTCTAGATTGATCAAGTAACACTTTGGCATTAGGTGGCAAAATGGTCTGCAATGGCTTTGGCTGCTATTCCCAACTTGTAGGATATCCCTCTTCCTTATAATATAGCTCTTGTCAGACTAAGGGATTGTGGCCTACAATGGAAGCCCAAGTCCCACCAAGAGAGTTGGCTATGACATCTTATTCTATCATATGATTTCCTTGGGTCAACTCATATATTTGGTTCTTGCTTCTTGGAACCATTTTCACAAGGTTCTATGACCGATTGCCCTACTCTTATGGTGCTTAAGGTGGAAAATGTGACTACAATGATTCTCTTTCAAGAAGTAAAGAAAACTTAGGGTGAGCTAGTGCTAGCTAGATATTTGTCCTGATCCTACTATTTTGGGGATTTGAATGCAGTGCTAGGATTGAGTGATTGATGATATGCTATTACAATGTGAATCTAAAGTCAATATCATAACAATGGCTAATTGTAAAGAATTTGGGTGACAACATTAAAACTAGTCCCATTTCTTCTTTGGATGGCAAATCAACAACGGGTTTGATCATTGGGAGCATTGCATTTCATGTTGATTGAAGTGCCAAACTCCTTTTTTTGGTGTCTTTTGTCATTTTAAATATAGAATAAGCATCCAAAGATTATTGCCTCCTATCGGGATGAGCCATTGGCAAGCATGAATTAGTCACAATTGGGATTAGAATTGCTTGACTTTGAGGTGGGGCCATGACAAATTGTGATTTTTCCTCAACAAGATACCTTCTCTACCATTCGCATGTTAGTTGGTGATTATAGTGATAATGAATATGGTCAAGGGTTTGCAAGAAGAAAAAGAAGCTCAATTTTTGGTGGCTAATGTTGATTTGGTATTTGTTTGCCTAATTAATGTATTTCAAATTGGTCAATAGTAGTTGCTTCCACACCGAGGAAGCTAATTGATTCAGTGTGGAAGATTGAGAGGAAGATGAAATTGCCATAGCCATTGTAGCATTGGATGTGTTAGAAGTTATTTGACAAGAGAGGGGGTTTAAGTCCCAATTACAAAAAGTCATAGAAGATGAATTGTGTATAATGCATTTTGGTTTTAAGGAAACTAAGCTTGTCAAAATCAATGCTCATCTAGAGCCAAAACCTCATGATCAATTGATCACTCTCCTGATAAAGTTTAAAGATGTATTCACTTGGGGTTATGGGGATATGAAGGGATTAGACCCCATATTTTACCAACACCATGTTTCCCTTAAGCTTGATGCTATTCTAATCACGATGCAATGATGTAAAATTTGTCATCAATACATGGTAAAATTAGTCAAAGAGAAATTGGATTGTCTAGTTTTGATTGGATTATTGCCCTTGTGGATCAAGGGAGTGGATTTCTCCAATAGTCATTGTACCTAAAAGAATGAAAAGCTTCGGATCTATGTAGATTATTGCATGTTGAATGAAGCTGCCATTTCAAATTCATTTGTCCTTCCCTATCTGGATAGTATCCTAGATGAGGTAGTAGGGAAAAATATATTTTCCTTCTTGGATGGTTCTAATGGCTAAAATTAGGTCCAATTGGCTCTAGAGAACTAGCCAAAAACTATCATTATCACTATTTGCAATATCTTTGCTTATAGAATAATATAGTTTAATTAAAGAATGCCTAACATCATTTTAACAAGATATACAAGAATTCTTTAGGCCCTATTAAGAAAATTTGTGTGGGTCTTCCTAGATGACTTTAGTGTCTTTGATGCAACGATACTTCATCTTCACCTTCTTCAGTTATCTCTCAATTAAATGCTGGGAAATGAGTCTAAGCTTGAATTCAATGAAGAGTGTTTTTGTAGTAAATTCAAATGTGTAATTTCTCAGAATGGGATTGCTATGGATCCGCGCAAGTTGATTGTAGTGGTGTAGGCTGAAATTCCAACTTCTCCATTAGCCATTCTATGATTTCTAGGATAGGTCCACTAGCACAACCACCGCATGCATTTGTTAGCTCATGTGGCCATTCCATTGAATAAATTTTCCCATGTTTCAAAATCTTCTTTTCAGTGGGATATGAAAGCCGATTTCCAAAGCTCCCATATGAGTCTTCCTAAAACTAGGCCAAGGAGTTCCATGTTTCCATGGATACACTAGATAGTGTCAGTGCTGATGTAGAAGGATTTTAAAGGTTTGTTCCACCCCATCTATTCTACTAACCAATGACTATATTTGGCTGAGAAGAATTATTCTATTATGGAGTGAGAGTGTTAAGGCATGGCTTACTTTGTGAATAAATTTTGGAATGACCTGTTGGGTTACCCTTTTGTGTTTCATGTTGATCATTTAGCCTTGGTGTACTTGGTCAAGTAGCAAAATGTGGGAGGCTTCTTATCTCGATGGATCTTGGTACAATAGGAGTTTGAGTTTCAAGTGGTACATAGGCCAAGAGTCTAGCATTTGGTGGTCGATTTTCTCTCATGTATGGATATCGATGAAGTGCTAGCTAGCATAGATGATGACTTTCGACATGCAAAATTATTTGCAAAAGTTATCTCCCCTATCATGGACTCCCCTATTCTTACTCCACCTTGGACTTTGTAGAAATAAATGTACATTTTCTTATTATGAGTGAGATTACTAATAATTTACTATGGATTAGCAAACGTAGTTAGCTCTCCTATTTGTCATTTTGAAGTCATTCTAGGGCAATGTTATCATCGAATCTTGTTCAAAGTGTTGTAGTGTGAGTGGTGACGCCTATGGAGCAGGATGTTCCGATAGTAGCTGAAGCTCATTAAGAACTCTCAAGAGGAAATTTCTTCGGGGAAGGTATGATTTTCAAAATCCAATAGGTAAGTTTGTGATGTTTGATTATGTGTGGTGCTCTACAACAATGGGTTTGGGAGTGTGACTCCTATTAAAGGTTTGGTTAGCCACATGCACAAGGTTGTTTATGCTTGCATCCTATCCTACCCTTGGAGCCTTTTTATAAGTGGGACTTGGATTTTGTGGGTTCTATTAAACTTGTAGCAACTCACACCCAAAATAGGTATATCCTAATAGCAACAAACTATTGAGAGATTATTGTACCAAGTGGGTCAAGGTATAGCCCCTTAATTATAACATTGCTCAATCTATGGCAAGATGTATTCTTAAAGATATCTTCATCTAGTATGGTTGTCTAGATGGAATTGGCTAGCTACTAGAATGGTTACTCCTTGAATGAGTTCATGCAAAGATTAGCAATATTCTTTATGATTCTTCATAAGAAGTCTTACTTGTACAATCCTTGGCCATGGTCTGGTTGAATCTACCAATAAAACATTGTGAAAAATTTTGACATAGCTAGTGGATCATTATTGTATGGATTGGGATACTAAGCTTCCTTCTACACCCTTGGCTTATTGAAATTTTTTCAAGGTGGCCTACAAACCTTTCCCCATTCAAGTTGCCATTTGGGATGGAAGTCATTACATCACTTGAATTATTAGTTCTTAGTTTGTGAACTCCGGTAGTAGATTGGCTCCTTCTAGAGGATTCCCTTCCTTTTTGAAATGGGCTCAAGCTACACTATCTTTAATATGCACATGGAAAAATTACTAGGTAAACTTAAATTATAATAGAGTGGGCCATTCTAGGTGTTCCACAAATTTGGCTCCAATGCCTCTTACTTGATGGATTTGTAAGGGTGTCTTCTTTCCTACATTGTGAATGGATTTCACCTTTGACATTATCATGGTATGGGTCTTTAGTGTCTATTGACTTTGAGGAACCTGAGGAGTCTCTTGATCTAGCATTGTCTATATTTAGCCTTTCTAGTCCATCTAATTTAGCAGTGTATCTCACTTTGATGGTGACTTGGATTGTAGTCTAGTTGGTAGCGTATCTGGAAGCACATGCTGATATGGCACCTCTTCAATTCTCTTTTCCAATTTTCAATATGCATGATGGTCTACAGATGGCATGGTCTGTCTAGGTGTGTGCTATGATCATGAACCATCATGGTTCCTTGTGTTGATGTGGTGCATAACTTGACATTCAAGTCTGCTTTATTGGATCTAACATCTAGATTGAATACTCACATCCAAATCTCATTCTTATACTCGAATCAACCCATCACTTAGTTTGTCCTTCACATTAAGTATTGTCTTTTGTTTGGATTTAGATTTCTTGTACTTGAATAAGTCCATCGCTCAAGTTTGCATTTACATTTAGCACTTCAATCAAGATTTTGGGGTCCAATACTCAAAGCATTCTTGTAGCAAAGAGAGGCCTTTAAATTTATTTATGCACCCGAGGAATTCACTATATGTATACCCTCTATATCACATGTGTTCAAGGCCTATTTATAAATATCCTTATTTGTGAATTTTTCCTTAATAAAACATAACCCTTTTTTATTCAATTTGTAAGTAACCCTTTTATATGAAACCCTTTTGTTTGTAAAAAATGTGTACAAATGGTATTTTAAAAATCCATTATGTTGAACCCACATGATACATACATATACTTATGACTGATCTCCTCGGGTATTTATGCATTCAAATACACACTCAAATCCACCATTCGAATTTCCCCTTTCTTTCTAGATATCTAATTTGCATTTGGATCACATCTCTAGAACCATTCCCAACATTCACATATTACATTTGGATTTAGCATTAGAATCAAATTAGATCATGTGTTCAGGGCCACCTACCCACCCCACCAAGGGAGAGTACTAGTCCCTCGGGGAGGTCACTCATAAAAATATGTATGTATCACATGGGTTGTTCAACATAAGGGATTTTTAAAATACAATTTTTACACATTTTTTACATACAGAAGGGTCCCATATAAAGGGGCTACTTATAGAATGAATAGAAAAGGGCTATGTTTTATTAAGAGAAAATTCACAGATAAGGATATTTATAAATAGGCCTTGAATGCACATGATATAGAGGGTATACATATAGTGAATTACCCTTGGGTACTAGCCTGTGTGGGACCCCAATTACTTAGTGCCTCTTTGTGCAAGCCAATCCCCCTAGAGCTAGCTAGCGAACTCTTAACCCTTGGTCACAACTCGTGCTTAGGTTCTTGCTAGAGACTTAGATTCTTGTTAGAGACTTACGAGAACACCTAAAGGGTAGTTTCCTCAATCCACACAATAGATGAACTAATAAGTTATCTTTTAGACCTTGAAGCATAGGAAAAAAGATACACATTTAGTTTTCTTAATCATGGTGTTTTTGAGCTCTTTAATTTCAACAAGTACTCAACCTCACTTGAAGATATCCCATCTCACATCATAGCGGATGTAACTTTATAGTCAACTTGAGGTTATTCATGCACTCAACCTTGAGCCACTCCTTGTAAACACCTGAGTTATCATACAAGCTATAGTCTCAGGATTCTGTGTGGCTAGATGTCAAGGGAACATTTCAAGTGACTACCTCAACTAAAGAAATGGCTAGCTAGAAGATTGAGACCTTGCCAAAAGTAGTACATGATAACCCTTGAAAAGTGATTGGATCATAAGGGAGAGTATCGAGAGAGTATCTAGATTGTTCATTGAGTTGTACATCTTACATTGGGATTAGAAAGTGAGCAACCTATTTGAGCACCATTAGCAAGAAGATAATTGCAATACATTAAGACACAATAATTACGAAAGAATGAAAATCATAGTTGTGCACATTACACATGCATTCATTTAAAAAAATTGACAAGAAGATTGGCTGGAATAGAAAAAAAAATGCATGAAGAGATTATTCCAAAGAAGGAAATACAAAATGAACAATTTAAGCATACTCCAGAACCAAACAAGTGAGTCCAAAACAAGACAAAGTGAGTCCTAAACAAGACAAAGGATATTAAAAGTAATTGAGAACCATAGGGCAAAGCCTTTTGGATTGTCCAATAGAAAGGATGGATGTTGACATCCATGGAGGGTAAATCTTCTCTCTCCAAATCTTGGGTTTTTGACATAAAAAGGGGATAGTGGGGGAATAAAAAAGGAGAAATCGAGTAGTATACAAATTTTGAGTTTCTCTGACCTCATACTTTCCCCCCCTTTTTTTGGAAATTATTCAATTTTACTTTTTTTCTCTCACAAAATCACTTTAACCCAAAAATTGAGCAGTAGGCCATTTTCCCCTCTCTTCTCCATTTTGGTGAATTTTCATTGTCATTGAAGCTCTATGGAGAGAGTTATCATAGTTTTGATATTTTGGCTTACCTTTGTAACTTCTTCTCCTCCATACAAGTGTAGATTTTAGGAAAAACATAGGTTTAAGTCTCTCTTTGTGTTTTCTCTTTTGTGATATTAGATTTTGATATCTGTTTTGACTTTAAATATTGTCTTCTTGTAGATATCATTTTGGAAATGAGTACAGGTTCTCTGTGTGTGTGTGTGTGTGTGTAGGTTTTGATGTTGATTTTGACTCTAAATGACATCTTCTTGGAAAGATCATTTTGGATATGAGGAATAGGCTCTCTCTCTCTCTCTCTCTCTCTCTCTCTCTCTCTCTCTCTCTCTCTCTCTCTCTCTCTCTCTCTCTCTCTCTCTCTCTCTCTCTCTCTCTCTCTCTCTCTCTCTCTCTCTCTCTCTCTCTCTCTCTCTCTCTCTCTCTTTGTGTGTGTGTAGGTTTTGACTCTAAATGACATATTCTTGCAAATATCATTTTGGACATGAGACATAGGCACCTCTCTCTCTCTCTCTCTCTCTCTCTCTCTCTCTCTCTCTCTCTCTTTGTGTGTGTGTAGGTTTTGACTCTAAATGACATATTCTTGCAAATATCATTTTGGACATGAGACATAGGCACCTCTCTCTCTCTCTCTCTCTCTCTCTCTCTCTCTCGTTTAGGGTTTTCTTGGTGTTGGTTCTAACTCTTGATGTTGTATTTTTGCAAGGATCATTTTTGGAAAAGACATAGGTGCTCATCTCTCTCTCTCTCTCTCTCTCTCTCTCTCTCTCTCTCTCTCTCTCTCTCTCTCTCTCTCTCTCTCTCTCTCTCTCTCTCTCTTTGCGATTTAGGGTTTGCTTGATGTTGGCTCTAACTCTTGTTATTGTCTTCTTTCAAGGTCAATTTTTGGAAGAGGCATAGGTGCTCATATATATATATATATATATATATATATATATATATATATATATATATATATATATATATATATATATATATATATATATATATATATATATATATATATATATATATGGTTTCTCATGATTTCTTGTAGGGATCATTTTTAGAAGAGACATAGGTGCTCATCTCTCTCTCTCTCTCTCTCTCTCTCTCTCTCTCTCTCTCTCTCTCTCTCTCTCTCTCTCTCTCTCTCTCTCTTTGTGGTGTTTTTCCTTTTTTGTTAGGTAGAGCTTGAAGTTGGTTTTAACTTATATTGTTGTCTTCTTATAGAGATAATTTTGGCTAAGATTGCATAGGTACACTATCTCTCTCCGTTCGTCTTTTTGTTTTCTATCAATCATTATTTTTTAGTAGAGCTTTATGTCAATTCTAATTCTTAGTATTCTCTTCTTACAAAGATCAATTTAGTTAAGGTTGCATAGGTACTCGCGTGCACGTGTGTGTGTGTGTGTGCGTGTGTGTGTGTGTGTGTGTGTTCTCTTTCTTGTTGTTTGTACAATTGGATTTGATATCAATTATAATTTTAGAATCAATTGTCATTGTAGTAATCAATACAATATATAGGAAAGGTTCTTTGTTCATATATGCAAAACCACTTACATGTAAAATTGCCCTCTCATATGTTGCCAAAATTCATATGAATGATTAGACATGTTTGGTTATGGGGAGAATGATGTTTTCTAATATATATGATTTCAAATAAATGTTAATGACCATAAGTTTACAATCAAGAATTCTTGTAGTGACTAACATATGGTAGATGAGAGATACTATATATTGTCTTCTACAAATTTCTTTACATGCAAATTTTTTCCTATATTTGTGTTGCCATACGTCATGTAATTGAGTAGTTTTTCTTAATTTTTATTTTTATTGAGATAATATGTTCTATCAATATACATGTGCAATATAGGGTTTAGGTGAAGCATGTAACTCTCGATCCACTTTGTTGTGGTGAGCTATCATTTTATGCTAGATGGATTGGGTGTTTTGGTTACCAAGGTTCATAAATTCTCTAAAGTGTCAACCCCTTGTGCCTATTTGGATCTACATGCCATTAGCTTGCCAACCCTATAACTGTTGTATTGTACTACCCATATATCACACAATGTACAGATTCATAAAACATGATAGCTACCAATCAAAATGTATCCATTTGATCTACATGTTAGTTGGCTGCATCCTTGTAACTATCATTGTGTATACTTCATGTATTCATGTAATGTATTGAGTCATACTCTATTCATCAATATAATGAATTCATTTTCAAGAAAATTATCTCATTGAGTAATTTTGTACTATTCATTTTATTTTATTTTGTGTAAACATGATAATCAATGGGACGATATCAAATGCAATGTACATTTTTGTCATTGTACATAAGTGTTTTTGTTCCCATATGTGGATCTATTTGCAAAAGGGTCAATACCTATTGATGCAATGGTTGATTTTTATGGCATAATTATCGTTAATATTTCATATTAAAGTGGTTATCATTTAGGTCTTAACGTATAATTTAGATACATGAATTTCCTGGGTCATAATGCTAGAGAGAAGAACAAATATTCTCTCAATGGAAGTGCACAATAGGAAAGATGAGAAGGGAGCTAAATCATTGACACATATAAGTGTTGCTCTTGGGTGTATATGCATCCAAGCATGAAGTGCGCTTTAAAGGTGAGAACATTTGCAATAGAAGATGTATCAAAGAACTTTTTGCTTAGCTAACTTTTCTTTCCAAATACAAATACTTTGTTGCTCTCCAAATTTTATGCTTATTATTCAAGTATCATAGATGGAGGATGCTGAGAGGTGAATGATTGTGCCTTGACCAAGCTTGACACATGTGATAGTGACCTGTGCATATTACTATCTTTTGAGAGAGTTGTGAGCCTTGAGTGTTGCAGAATGCATACAATTGTCCCTTGACTATAATCCATCAAGAAATCATGATTTTAATAGAGAACCCACTTGCTCATTCCTATTTCAAATTAGATGTAATATCCAATGCTTGTAATAGAATACAAGTACTTGTAATTTTGGCTAATAGAATACAAGTGCTTTGCAATACCCAACACTTGCAATCTTCTTAGTATTTGTTATTTTCCAACTTGTCATATACTCATGTACATTATTTAGAATTCTTTGAACATGTTATGCATACTCTTATTTTTACAAAAAGATGCATGTGCCCAAATGTCCATCTAGAAAGAAGAGATACCTTTGCTAATCTTGATAGATTATGCGTGTATTTTTACACTTTTTAAAAATACATGTATACGCTTTTTTTGAAATATAATGCATATACACAAGCCCATTGTCATGGAGGGGGAGGAGGGAGAGAGAGAGATGGGGGGGACTTCCAAACTAAGATTAGTTGATATAGTGAGCAAATGTCACTTGGCATATTAAAATATGCACATTAAGTTTCTAAAAACATTAGTTGAAAACATGTTAAAATTTCATGTGAGCAAGCTCTTTTTGTTTTAAAAGTTAGAGTTTAAAGATAAATGGGTGCCCTCTTAGATTTTGCCATTGTACCATGCTATTAAAGATGACCATCCTATGCATCCCTTATGCAATGAAATTTCTTTCATACTCTATTATCTCTCAAGTGTCACATATGATATTTTCATGTTCATATCCTCTAGGGAAATATCTTGATACATGATGTCATGTGCATCAAACATCACTATCTAGGAAAAATGTGTGCATGCATTAAAATCTCCAACTAGCAATATGTTACCCATACTAGCAAGCTATAATATGTCCTCATATAGTGGCATCTAAGGGGACTCCTTTTTTTGCTTCTCCTAATGGTGCATACCTAGATTTGCCTGGTGGAAAGTAACAAACCATTTTGAACAACTCTCTAAATCCATCTCTACATACTTAGATCCATAGGTCTCCTGCTTGAATATCTCAATGTGTGACATGTACTTGATCAGAGAGCTCCTCCCTAAATAATACAAGTACTCCTACAAATCCTATGGTTGCCCCTATTATATGTGACTAAAGGAAAAAACAGAATCCCATCTATATCTTGGTACCTTTGTTAGATGTCTACCATTACATTGGTGTGTGCTAGTATACATAATGATGTCCACATTCTTGAAAATGTCCACAAACTAACCAACATCCATTTGGAGAGCTCCATCACAATTGCATGCTTTAGACCTTAGTCTCATAGACCATCACCCATCATTTGGACAAAAAATTATCTTAGAGAGAGAGAGAGAGAGAGAGGAGAGAAAGAGAGGAGACTATATCTTAATGTCTCTAAAAGGACAATGTGGCCTATGAGACTACACCAAAACATGAAAATAAATATATCTCTCATCTTAAAAGATAAAATATAAAAGATATGCCTATAAGACTAGTTGTTAGGAAGCAATATACTCTATAAGAATATATATGTGGTGTTGATGTAAGTGATATTTGTCTTGACATCTATCTTTCATGGCACTCAATGATAGATCTACTTTATCTATGATGAGGGTGTCTAGGCCTCCTTCTAGGTCGGAGTGGGTGGGGTGTCTCACTTGATTGAGTGACATTGCTCTATCCAAGGAAATACCTCCTAAAGGTGAAGCTCCTCTATAACTTGGCCATGCTAGTTGTCTACCAATGATGGTGGCCAATTTCATGTTTGATTGGTAGAGAGAGAGAGAGAGAGAGAGAGAGAGAGAGAGAGAGAGAGAGAGAGAGAGAGAGAGAGAGAGAGAGAGAGAGAGAGAGAGAGAGAGAGAGAGAGAGAGAGAGAGAGAGAGAGAGAGAGAGAGAGAGAGAGAGAGAGAGAGAGAGAGAGAGTAGATTTATACATGCATCACATGTGGTCAATAAAGAGTCAACTACTTTTTTTCAATATGATAGAGAAAGAGAGAGAAATGGAAGGATAAAAGTGTGTGTGCATGTATTTTGGAGAGAGAGAGAGAGAGAGAGAGAGAGAGAGAGAGAGAGAGAGAGAGAGAGAGAGAGAGAGAGAGAGAGAGAGAGAGAGAGAGAGAGAGAGAGAGAGAGAGAGAGAGAGAGAGAGAGAGTAGATTTATACATGCATCACATGTGGTCAATAAAGAGTCAACTAATTTTTTTCCATATGATAGAGAAAGAGAGAGAAATGGAAGGATAAAAGTGTGTGTGTATGTATTTTGGAGAGAGAGAGAGAGAGAGAGAGAGAGAGAGAGAGAGGGAGAGAGAGGGAGAGAGAGGGAGAGAGAGGGAGAGGGAGAGAGAGGGAGAGAGAGAGAGAGAGAGAGAGAGAGAGAGAGAGAGAGAGAGAGAGAGAGAGAGAGAGAGAGAGAGAGAGAGAGAGAGAGAGAGAGAGAGAGAATTTGCAAAGATACACAGAGACAAGTCAATGGGATAAGAAAGTGGAAGGTATAGATATAGATGAGACAAAGAATGAGAGCAAGATAGAGAGAATGAGAGAGGGAGAGAGCAGGTTATGGGCAAGAGGATGAGGTATTGGATAGGAGGAGAAGAAAATGGAGGAGACCTTGGGTAAGAGAAGAAAAAAGAGGAGGTGTAGGTGGTAGTAATAGTGGTGCTTGTGATAACCATGGTGGTGATTGCTACAATGATGATGAAAAGAAGGGTTAAACAAGCGATATGTGTTGAAGTAAGAAATAGAGGATTATAAAAAATGCATGCTCCAAAAAAGCTCTTCTTGACTTTGCTAACCCCAAATGGAAAATCTTGTAAAACCAAAGTTAAATAAGCTAGTTAAAGAATGGTTAATGTTGTCAAATGAGCCAACAAAGAGCAATCAATCAAAAAAAGCACATGTGAAGCCAAAGAAGCAAGTTGGAAGTTCAATGAGGTGCAAAAAACAACATAGTAAGTATTTTAGAATCTTTGGATGTCATTGTAGGCACCATAGGTTTGAAACGTGACATTTTAGTTTGATTTTATCATATCATGCATGGATATTTTCCTTGAAAATTTGAATGTTGGACTTGCCCTTGTGGAAGTTGTAAGAGCTCATGAAGTCACACTTCTATATTGTGAAGCTCTATTCATATATACACAATTGACCCAAAGTAATATAAATGAGTGAGCAAGTCAATCAATAAAATCCATGTGACACAATGCAAATATACAATGGGTGATGACCAAGACCCAAGGATATGTAATAGAGTAGACTATTAGACTTAAGAGGCGCAAGGGTTGAGGGCTACCCACCCAAAAACCATATGCATATGATGTGTAAAATGCATAGAATCTCTCATTCTAGTGTGCAATCTTTGATTTCTTCCTTCAATCTCCTCCCTTCTTGCTTCCACCATTGCCACAGAGAGAGAGAGAGAGAGAGAGAGAGAGAGAGAGAGAGAGAGAGAGAGAGAGAGAGAGAGAGAGAGAGAGAGAGAGAGAGAGAGAGAGAGAGAGAGAGAGAGAGAGAGAGAGAGAGAGAGAGAGAGAGAGAGAGAGAGAGAGAGAGAGAGAGAGAGAGAGAGAGAGAGAGAGTGTGTGTGTGGGACTAGGAAAGAGAATCATCTATTCATTGCTTGCTCTCCTCTTACTTTGTCTTCTCTTCTAGGAAAGAGAATGTGTGTGTGTGTGTGTGTGGGACTAGGAAAGAGAATCATCTATTCATTGCTTGCTCTCCTCTTACTTTGTCTTCTCTTCTACCATAGAATATATGGACTTCAATGTGGAGGTAGGGGTGGCGATTGCTTTCTATTAACAAAAAGAATATGAGAGTGTAAGAAAGGAGTAAGGGACTAGGAAAGAGAGTCTTCTACTCTTCTTAGAGGGGAAAGAGGTGAGAACTCATCTAATTGGGTTGGCAACCTAAGAGCTTGGATTTGACACACCTTGAATCATGAGAACATTGAGCTCCTTTAAAAAACTAATAAACTATAGTGTGATAGGTAAGCCGATGAGCCTAGAATGAAATTTGAACCTTGTTTACTTTCTAGAATTCATGGGGTTGGGCGACTCAAAGCTAGAGTACAAGCCAATTATATGAGAGGTAGCTTGTGCCATTGACGAAGAGTAGAAGATCTTGAAAAAATGAGTTCCATTAAAGTCCCACTATTGTGTATAATGCCAAAATTTGTTCTTCCATTACCATGACCAAGGTGAAATTCACCCTCTTTGTGGTTGTCCATACTCTCACCATGTGTAGGAATAGGAGGCCATGAGTGCTTGAAAGGATCGAGCCTTTGCTCTCCTAATATTTACTCCAAAACATGCATGGCTAGATTAGGATTACCAATTGTGAAATAGGAATTGTAATTTCTCAAAAGGATTGAGCCCTTGCTCTCTAACTAGAGAAGGCACATCTATTTTGAAACACAAATAGTTAGCTTGGGAAGGCCAAATCAATATTCGAGTGGTGTTTTGGATAGAATGAGTGGAGAATAATCTCGATCAAAATTCATCATCTTCTTCTTCTTCAAAAACCTCAAAAACCATGAAAAGTTTCATATGCAATCTTGTGTAGAGAAAGATATGTGCATGATGGATCCATTACCTTGCTTGCATTGAGTATTGAGCTTCATGACATATTTTGCTTATAGAGTAAAGCATAAGCATACAGATTTTGAAGCCAATTTCATTGATAATGTGTGCTTTAATAATTAGAAGTGGTAGAAAATGCTTCATATTCCTTGTTACTCACTCGTTATGCTATAGGGGTGTGGCCCATTATGCTATAGGAGTGTGGGTCATTAGCTATAGGAGTGTGGCTTGTTATGCTATACAAGTGTGGCTCTTTTTCTTGTCTATCATCCAAACATATTGTGCAAGTTAATTTCCACAAGTAGGAGATCATATTTTATCATCACAATTGCATTATCCCATAAGTAGAAGATAATACTAAATCACCACAATTGCAGTATCCCATCACCATGGTTGCTAGTTTCAAAGGCTAAAATCACATCATTTCTTGCCTTTGTGGATCAAGCACAATGAATCACATATGACATATGGGGTTTAGTCATCTAATCTCACCTGGAGGCATCAAACATTGTTAAATCTACATATCATAGCCTTCTATTGATCATCACAACTGTAGGGGTGAATCACCACTATTGCATTAGTAGAGATGTGAAAACACCATTTTTGCTTGCATTTGAATTTGTTTAGTGTATGTATGACCTAGAGCATAAGTATTGGTCATAGTTTATAGTCAATATCACTTGAGAATATTTAATATCACCTTGATTATCTTGCCCAACGTGATTGGAAGCTAGGACCACCTTGTGTAAATCTGTAATAAGTGCCTCATCATTCTATGACCTTGAGGGCATAATCTATTGTGCATCATCTAAGGATTGGAATTATTTAGCTAACACATCCTATCAAAGAGTATTCATTTTGAGTGAGAACTTGTGCTTTATTTTGTTGTGAGTGGTTGGCTAAGTGTTATAGGGCTTGATGAACATTTGTGCTATCTATAGTGCAATGCCAAATGATTGATACTCATTCAAGAAGCTCTCTTTGCACCATCATGATTGCAATTGTTGTACCACTATGACGAATCTATGAGCTCCACCACCGTGATTGCCATCATTACTAAATCTAGGAGCTCCACCACCATGATTGCCGCCATTTCTTGACCTTGTGTAAATCATCACCTAATACACCATTAGAGGCTATTATATGTGATGACTAATGGATGTGTCACACAAACACATAAGCATCACCATTACGACTAATCACCATAAGTTATTTATATCATCATGTGACTACCATATAATCAAGTAGGATGGTTACCACCATGATTGTCACCATTGTGTAGATCACATCATCACCTTGAGTGCCACATAGAGAAAGCAAGTTCCAACATACACCAAAAAGCATCTACACTAGACAAGGGGACTTTCACAATTTGAATTGTCCACCACGATGCTTTTAGAAATAGCAATATGTACTTTAACTAAAAATAAGAAATCATAGCTTTCTATAAATTTGTCTCCTACATGCTACCATCTGTTCTTGCACACTACAACATGATTTATTGCATAAATCATTGGATATTTTTACATCTAAAACCTTGTAACAACACCAAAAGTGTAAGAGAAGAAGCAACATGTATTCTATAACCTAGAGCTAGATGAGCTCTCATTTATAGCATCTACAACACAAGGTCTTTAGAGATGCTCTCATCTCTTCCAATGTATGCAATTAGACTTACTTTTTTATTCAAGCTACAAATTACCAAAGATAACATGTGTAAGGTTAATTATCTTTGTGTTGTTTGAGGTGTTGTGGTTGCAATCTTTATCTCTCCTCCTTTGAAGATCATGGTCATAATGTAGTAGCCTTGATCTTGTAGTCACATTATGATGCATGATTTGATGACATTCATAATGGTGTTTAGTTAAACAATTAGTTACTAGGTATTGATTTCGAAAAATGGATAGTGATGACTATGAAGGAGGGAAGTTGATTGATAGTAAGGGAATCAATTATTAGTTCAAAAGGGTGACAATGATAATGATCTATGATATCTAGAAGATGATGTGTCTAAGGTGTATGGAGACATCCCTTATTGATCACATCTTGTGATCATGGTTATGCGGTCCCTTGAGATTGATAGATTTATTGATGATAAGCACGATGTGATGTAGTCCATGATAAGATCAATGTTTAATTTGTTTATGATGTGTTTGGGCTTTGTAAATATTATTGTGATGTTTAGTTAGATGATGTTAGCTAGTCTTGGAGGTATTGAAAGAGTGTAAAGCTTGAGACTTAAGATATTTAATTATTATATTCTTACCCCCCAACAATTACAATCCCCCCTTTCTTATTGTATTTTTGGGGGGCATTACATCCTTTCCTTGTTAAAGGAATCGAGACATCCTCATCTTGAGAATAATTTAGGGTATTGTTTTCTACATTTCTGTTATGTTAGTTTGATTGTGCACAAGTACTTAAATGGGAAAATACATAATGAAATCAAGGATAATTTGATCTCAATATTTTGTGGTACAATTTGCCATTGCAAGGTAATGTATATGACAAGTGTAAGGCTTATTACACCTCAAGAAGATTTTTTTACGGTTTCTAATTATCTTCAAAGGTTACAATGGGCTCTAAGCCTTTACCATTATCTAATTCTAGAGATAAGCCGAATGTTAAACTTGTATGGATTATTTTTGGTGTTGGTTCCTCACCTTCTTGATCCAATTTGGGGAATCATCTTGGATATACCCTAGCTCATTACAAAGAAAGAATTGGTGATTACGGCATCTCCTTTAGATATGCCCTATCTCACCACACTTGTAGCACTTCTTTCCTTGGTCCTTTGAGTCATCATAGTCTTCTTCAATGTCCACTATGTGGTAGTTATATTCATATTCAAGAACTTGGTCTCCATTTGTCTAGATCTGAAGGCTTTAGCTGGCATAAGAGCATCTTACAAGTTAGTTGACCTTAGGGATTCTAGACAAGTGCCAAAGGTTGATTAAGTCCATGGTAGAAATTTTTTGCTTGTTGGGTAGTCTTCATTAGTGGCACATATTTTTGAAGTGTTGTGAATTGAGAAATAGGCCTCCAGACTTTATCTTAGTTGGTGTAAGAAAAAGAACTCGTTCATCTTGATAGAGTGATATGAAGGTGGCAAGTATCTATGTCATATGGCCTTCTTGTAGCTTAGAAGGGATTTGGTGGTAACATTGTTATGGTACTAGTGCTTCCACAAAAATAGTGCCTTTTCTACTATTCGTAGCTTTGCAATCATAGCCTTGTTAGTTGCACTTGTTCTTATCGCATCAAAATAATCTTCTAGGGTCTCAATCTAGACTGCAACATTAGTCTTGAAATTGGATCCTTTCCTTGTGAATTTAGGTGACTTGATCTGTTTCAAGAGAAATTTCTTTTCTTGGAGTTATTCATTCATGTTTGTAAAAGGTGCTTGGTAATGCAATATCATAATTAGTTGTTTCTTTGAGGATATCTTGAATTGTATTGCTCTTGACTTTACAATCAAAATGTTATGTAAATAGGTGTATATCTTTTTGCTAGTTTATTCATATTATTTTGCTTTGATACCATGTGTCACGTGCTTGTCAAAGGAACCCTTGATGACACAATTTGGGTAGCCCATAAAGAGATAGTCCTAGCTACTGAAAATGTTCAGAACTCCCTTGGAATATCGTGGACATTAGAGTGCTACATATATATTGTGCATTTTGACCCCAATAAATGTGATATTTGCCAATGTAGCTTAGAAAACTACTTAAAGGAACCATTAGTTAGATGTATGCAATGATTATAATTAACTAGAGCACTTGGAAAGAACTAGCCTTATCCTTAGCTTAGCTAATGTTGGAAACTTGTGTTAATAAGGATTATGAGTAGGTTCTACCATATACTCAAGTTACCTGAGTATTCTCAAGTTATGATGTCTCTAAAAGGGGATTATAAGACTAACAATCTCTTTTGGAAAATTGAAAGGGATTGTTCCTTGTGATACATTTAGGAAGTGGTTGTAATTTATGGGTAGAGGGATCAAAGCATAAATGGAGCTAGGATTGTGTGATAATAACTTATGAGCAAGTTGTTGTTAACCTAAGATAGGGATTCATGAAATTTTCTCATACTAATGTGGATGTGAATTCAGTAGAAGATGAAACCTTGGAATCGTTTTCTAGTGTTTTGAGTCATGTTTACATGGGCAATGCAATCCTCTGACTATAGATGGAGGAGAGAAGTGATTTGTCTCCTAGACTAGTTGTATGATTTGTCCACATTGTATCTGGGAAGGGCAAGAAGCGAGCTTTTTGAGCGAGCTTTTTGAGCGAGCTTTTTTGTGCAACCTCCATTTCTTGTTCCACATATTCCACTTATTCCTTCTATTCTCTTGTACACATATCAAGCACCACTATGGCCCCTACTGTCACCACCATCTCCACCACCACCAAAACCACCATTGCCAACACCACCACCTCTACCATCACCTCCACTGTAGCTGTCATTACCACCTCCACCGCTTTCACCACTACCCTTGCCTCCCATGTTTCTCCCCCCATGTTAATTAAGGTTTCTCTCTCTCTCTCTCTCTCTCTCTCTCTCTATTCCCCCATCTTCCACCAATTATTCTCTCTCTATTTTCTCTCCTCCCCATCTCCCTCTCTCTCACTCACTCACTCACTCTCTCACTCTCTCTCTATTGGCAACTTCTCGCTTCTCCCTCTCTTACATTCACCTTCTCTCTCGCTCGCTCGCTCTCTCTCTCTCTCTCTCTCCTTGTGTTGCTCACAAATACATAGACACCCACACTCTCTCTATCCCTATTTCCTTTCCCTCTCTCTCTCTCTCTCTCTCTCTCTCTCTCTCTCTCTCCTTTCCCTCCCTCTCTCTCTCAAATAATATAGCAACTAAATAAAGCAACTAATGAATATTAGATCAGAGAGCACTAGACAAAATAAGCAACTCCTCTCTTTCTCCCCCTCTTACACACACACACACACACACACACACACTCTCTCTCTCTCTCTCTCTCTCTCTCTCAATTAGCAGCTTTTCACTTTCTCTCTCTCTTGCACTCACCCTCACACACACACACACACACACACACACACACACACACACACACACACACACACACTCTCTCTCTCTCTCTCTCTCTCTCTCTCTCTCTCTTTCATACACACTCTAAATTAGCAACTTCTCTCTTTCTCCCCCTCTTAGTTTTGTAAGGGTCATCCATCTATTTTTCACAACCCTCTTATTATTACAAGGGTCGAGGGTTTGCATGAGGTAAATTATCTTAAACACTTTTAGCTATTAACATCAGGACAAAAAGAATATTACATTGTTATCCCACATGCATATATACATTCATGTACCTCTCACTTTTATGTGCATGATTTGATATTATATCAGGATATATCACTTCCATTGTGCACACATAGGCAAAACTACATTGCACATGTTTTCGCTACTTTCAATCGAGCATTATTTTGTGGACTTTCTACAAGAGGATAGGGTATCAAATAGTTTGTTACACTCATTGCAGTAACTTGAGATATCTATTGTTTTTCACTTTGTTCGAATAGTTAATATCGAGACAACAATATTATCTCATTGTTACTCAATCCACTGTGCACATATACATTCACATGCATGCATGTTTCTACACTCCACCCTTCCCTAGATATTTTTCACATGCTCTGTTTGCATATCTTGTAGTATTGCAATTCAGCAAATGCCTATACAAAATCTCATTCACTTGCACATTCCTCTCTCTTTCTCCTCTTCCCTCTCATCCTCATTTCATTGCACTTGTAAATAAAAAGAATTTAATAATTTTGAAATTACATATTTATCATGCACATCAAATATCAATCGAGTTCCATTGCTAGGGGGGGAAATTGGCGATCCCTAACAAAGTCTAGGACTGAACCATGGAAGCACACTAGCTTGATCAAGTAGGGAAGCATGTGCTCCAGAAGGATTGTGTCCATGGGGTTTTCCTCAAATGGGGGTGGGCATATAAAGGTGTTGGGTGGGTTCATTTGCATCTTCTCCATGCTATCATCCACAAATAGTGTTGCTATTGGGTTGAAGTGCACGGCCAATCAATGTCATCAAAACATTTCATGAAAAGGGGCTTTGTGTAACTCCTTTTGATAGAAGTTGTTGTGGGAGTTGCTCTACACTTTCCTTGTCCATATTGGAATACAAAGGTTGGTGCTTGCTTTGATAGCTTCACACATTTACTTCTAACCAATTGGAGTAGCTCACTTAAGTTGTCTTCCTTCATGGAGCTCCAGATGGCAATGTCAACAATGTAGATATTTCCTTCAAAAACCTAGTGAGCCTTGGTTGCAAAATCACCCAATACTTGCCCACTTCTAGGGGCTTCATTGGTAACAATTCCTTTTACTTTGGTCAACTATGTAGAAGCACCCCATTCATACGGAACTCGATTAATTTTCGTGTTGTGGGAGGTAGCTGTACATGC
The DNA here is from genome assembly GCF_053477565.2 of Lygodium microphyllum. Taxonomy (NCBI): domain Eukaryota; kingdom Viridiplantae; phylum Streptophyta; class Polypodiopsida; order Schizaeales; family Lygodiaceae; genus Lygodium; species Lygodium microphyllum. The sequence goes on along the minus strand of NC_141138.1, from coordinate 145,929,274 downwards.
ACAAGTGGAAGGGTGGGCACCCAAGTATTGGTATGACAAAAAAGAACATTACATTATAATCAAATATTGTACAAGTTTATGTAAAAATATTACCTTTGCTCTTAGATATCTTCCATCTTTGGCGAAGCGATACAAACATGCAATCAGTCTATTGGAATTTAGCGCTACCGATGCAAAGTCACCACATCCTACATTGCAATCTAAAATGGTGTCCCCTTCTTTTGTGTACATTTGCAAGAACGAGCTCCAAAAAGCTCTATCACATTGCATGCCACCTACAGTATTTGGTAGTCATATAACGTATTAAAAATCTACTAAATGTTTACAAAGCATATCTACAATAGTTTAACAACATTGGATCTCATATTGACCTCTCATTGGGGATCGTGATGTATCTCGCACCCACTCATTTGTAGTAATGCCATCTTTTGTGAACTCCGGAGGGATGATTCCTTTGTAAGTGATATCTGAACACATGTATGCTAGAATATATAGCACATGTAGTTGCATTTAAATATTGAAATACTAATTTTAGTAATTATACTCACTAAATGGAGCCAACAAGTGTGATACATAAACAATATCTAATTACGTAACTAATTAAATAAATAATTCATTATCTATGAACTAATCAATTAATTATTAACAAATTAGTTATTTTCTTATTTTGTCAAGTTAACTAAAAAAGAAAAAAGTGTTATATAATTTATCATGAATTAAATAACTAATAAATATCCATTAATAATTAAATAATTAATTAACTAAATAATTAATTAACTATTTATAAATTAGTTAATTTCTTTTTTTGGCAAGTTAATTAATTAATGAGTTAATCACTATTTGATAGAAATTAGGCAACTAATTATTTAATTAACTAATTAATAATTAAATTAATTAGTAAATAAACTTACTAATTATTAATTAAATATAATAAATACATAATTAGATAAAAATTATCGAGTTAAAAAATAAGAAAATAAACTAAATCAACAAATTGACTATTAATAATTCAATTAATTTTTAACCAAATTCACTTACTAATCAATCTATTGATTAATTAAATAACTAATAAAAATTAAGTAATAGTTTTTTGAATAATTAATTAATTAATAACTTTTTCAATTTAAATATCTAATAAGTAAGTAATTAAATAAGCAACTAATTAACCAATAAATTAATAACTAGTTCATAATTAATTATCTAATTAAAAACCAAGTAACCAATTAAGTAACCATTTAACCAATTAAGAAATTACTTATTAATTAACAAATAATATTATATTTTATATTAGTTACTTATTTAAATAAATAAATAATTAATATTAATAAATAATAAATAATTTATTTTTATATTAACTATTAATTAATTACTTAACTAATAAAATTATATTGATCGATTAGTTGAAAATAATAACTATTTGTTTAAAATTAATAACTACAAACAAGAAAATTTAGTAATAACCAATTACTAGTTACTTAAAATTAATAACTAAAAAACAATAAGTGATTATTTATTAATTAGTTATAAATCACTTAAATATCTTGTATTAGTTATAAATTAGTTTTTAACAACTAATAAATATCTTTTATGGCTAATGGTAATATTATGTATTTATTTTATTTTAAAAATATTAAATAATTTTATCACATAGTTTAATAGTAATTAAAAATATTTGTTACTCAATTAATCAATATTAATATATTAATTAAGCTTTTATTGGTTTAATATAAATAAAATAATATTAAATAAGATGATATCCGTTAGCTCATTGATTAGATATTTAGTGTATCGATCAAATTATATCAACTAAATTATTAATTAATTTTTTATTTCACAATAGTCAACTTATTTTATAATTCATGTATATCAACTAGCTTATTGATTAATTAGTTATTACAGTAATCAATTAGTATGAAGTGAACCATTTGTATATTAATATTACTTAACTTGTTTAATAATTTATATATTACTATTACATATAAATCAATGTATCGTAATAGTAATACTAATTAATTAGCTAGTATGATTGTACATTAATATGTTAGTTGTATGGGATTTTTTTTTGAGGGAATGAAGAGAGAGTGCAAGTGCATGTGGATTAGGATCGTTCTGCCTACCGAGAAAGGGGTCGCGGGCACACTTGCATCATCTAACTTAGTTATTTAGATTTAGGGTCCAAAGTATCAGAGAGAGAGTGCGTGTGAGCCAGAATGGATGATGAGAGAGAGTGCATGTGGATTGGGATCATTTTGTCACTAAAGAAGGGGTCGTTCAGTAGCCCAATATTTGGTGTAGAAAAATATGACTAATACCCCCGTCCCTCTCTTTCTCACATCTCTCTCTTCGTATGGCACATGTCTCCCAGTCTCCTTTTCTCCATCTCTCTTTCTCTCTCTCTCTCTCTCTCTCTCTCTCTCTATGACATGCATTTAATGCCCCACTATGTCAAAGTGCTCCCTCCCTCAAGTTGCGGATTATTTTCTTAATCTCGCATGTATGCATACCTCTTCCTCCCTCCCTCTCTCTCTCTCTCCTCGTCCTCGTCCTCGTCCTCCTCCTCCTCACTCTATCCATCATCCTCGGTCTCTCTCCCATGCTCCCTGTTGGTGCTCTCTAGCCCTCTCTCTCTCTCTCTCTCTCTCTCTCTCTCTCTCTCTCTCTCTCTCTCTCTCTCTCTCTCTCTCTCTCTCTCTCTCTCTCTCTCTCTCCGTGTGGCACCCAATTCCACTCACATACACACACACTCTCTATCTCCCTCTTTTGCTCTCTCCCTCCCACACAAATCTTTATATCCTCTCTCTCTCTCTCTCTCTCTCTCTCTCTCTCTCTCTCTCTCTCTCTCTCACTCACTCACGCACACACACACACACACACACTCTCTCTCTTTCTCTCTCTCACACATGCCAAATACTTTATATATATAGCACCCGCACGCACACACATGCATGTACACTCTCTATCTCCCTCCCTCTTTCTCTCTCATGCACACACTTTATATATCCTCATCTCTCTCTCTCTCTCTCTCTCTCTCTCTCTCTCTCTCTCTCTTTCTCTCTCTCTCTCTCTCTCTCTCTCTCGTATATGACATACATCCTCACACTAAGTCTTTCAATGACACCCATATCTGACATGAGTATTTGTACATGTGTAGATAGCTTTGGAAATGGATCCAACATCCAGTGCTACACCAAATATCGAGGTCCACATATATGTATCATCCCTCTTTCCCAAACCTATTATGCACTACACGAGTAGTCAGTTCTTGATGTTGAAGAAGGAATACATTTGCAATGGCAATGGCTACCATGTTCTTGCTATCACCCATGCAAATGGCTAAATACAAAGCACGTCGGTCCATTGTAACAATGACCATGAGGTTGTCCAGGTATATGTTCTAGATACCTTGGTCTCGCAAGACTATCTTGTCGAACAAGGAAATGGGTCTACATTACAGCCTTTCCCTAACATAAACCTCACCCAGAGCCCTTGTAGCATTGATAAAATAACAATCACTATGAAAGCCCCACCACCCCTTGGACATTAAGAAAAACAAAACCATCCCTATCACACTTGATGTGGAAGAGGAGGGGATGCGACAATCCTCTTATGCTGTAAGTGTGGTTGAGTACATAATGTCTTTGGGGGGCCGACTCCGAGTCTTATGTCATTTGCTTCAGAATACGAGCGCTATAGTAGAGAGAGTGGAGGAGATTCTAGTTTTCTGTGATGGCAATTTGGCGTATGAGCTTCCACCAGTAGTAGCAGACAATATTCGTCCAATAGAGGGTATGGAGCAAAAGTATGATGGCCATTGCTGGACAAAGCCCACGTCAACATCGATGGCATTCCTCAGTACTGTTTGTCGCTGAAGAAAATGTATTAGAGAGCTAGAGTGTCCCAATAGAGATTGTACTGGCAGGTTGATTTTTAGCTCCCCAAACAAGGTGGCATGGACAAGTGCAAGATTCTTCATTTGCTCCACTATCATTAAAGTGATTGCAAAGTCGCATGACATGGTTCTAGTACTCTATCACAAGTAAATCACACTAATCAAGTCTAAATACATGCCATGCAAGTAAACTCAGTACCACCATACTGACTCTTGGAATGTCAGCTGTTGGTCTTGGAAGCCTTGGATGCTTCTATTGTAAGAACCTCCTCATCCTGCTCCCCAAGTGCGAGTGTGTAGTGTATTATGTGATGTCAGCAAGGCTGATGTCAAGACTATTTATTTATCAAGGCACACATAACCATGAGGTGCAAAGAGGCACATATAGAGCTAATGTCAAAGAGGTGAGAAAGACCGTAGAGAAAATGGTAAGAGACTTTAGTGCAGTTGGACCTCGACACATGCAAATGATTGTGGCAAGAAGGCTAGTGATGGGTGCCTTGGTTCATGAGCAAGGTGTCCCCATGTCCGACACTGAACTCTCGATGATGCTCGAGGAACTCCAACCACTCATTCAGAGGAACATATAACATATTATTCCATTCACAACACATTTTAAAATATCTTTAAAAGGCCATGCATATGAAGATGAATATTTTGTGCATGCAGGTTTAAACACATGGTCCGTACAGCATGCGTTAAGAGTGATCAAGGAATGGAATCTTGTCTTCTAAAGTTAAAGCAACGTTATGCATATAGATTTTTCCATGGTAGTTTATTTCCTGGGCAAGCCGTTGGTAATGATAGTAGGTGCTTTATATTCAAAATGTCAACAACTGGGCCAGCCTCAGGGGTTGACTTAGTGAATCGTATACGAAGGAATGGCACTGGGGACCTACGCAATAACTGGGTATGCTTTGACCACATGCATCACATTAATGATTGGACCACCATGGCAGCACATGTGTATGACCCAAGGTAGTTTCTCTTACCTAATTCTATCGTCACAACACAAACTTAAGCAACATAGTTCTCCTTACTCTCCCATTTCTTTCTTGTGTTTTTGTAGTATACAAGAGTTGATGACTCTGGCAATATGTGAGATGAAAGAAGAGGATACAGATGCACAAGCTCTTTTTGGACAAAGATGAATGAGGTGATGGAGAAGTGTGGACAACCCAAGCACTGATTTTTAAGGATTCATGGTAGACGAGGCAACTGCCAATTGGAGGGCCATCCGCACAGTGCTCAATGGTGGTCCAGATAACGTAAAGCAAGGAAGGGAGAGATCTTGCTTATTTCATTGGGAACAAAGTCTCTAAATACACACATCATAGTATGTGCACAAGAGTTTTCAAGATGAGCATAAGCGCTTATGCCGCATGTGGAGGTGTGTAGTCACGGAAGATGATGCAACAATGCAATATCAATTCATTCGGGCTTGGTGGGCCTCAAGGAAAGTTGTGGATTACAATGTACTAGCAATGGATTGTTGGCTTAGTTGGTGGCATATCAGATATCCATGTTGGAGACGGCACTTTGTCAGGGTAAGACTAGTTCATAATAGTAGAATGTGATGTGTGGTGCATTTGTTTTCTCATGCTCCACACCTTCTCGTGCTATATTTTTGTCCAGGTGGTGGAGGACATCGCTCATATGCCAACCACAAACTGCAGAGCCAATGCATGCAAGTTGGTTGGCAGGGGAGGGATTTAAGGGATCTATCAGCTTGTACGATACATGTGTTAGTGATTTGGCCAATGCTCTACTACAGAGCACAAAACAAGATGCATTCATTGGTGGAAAGTTCCATGGTGTAGGACCTAGTGCAAAGAATCTTTTGAGTCGACTACAACAAGGAATTAGCCCCACAAATCGAGAAACTGTAAGGATGGTTGAGGAGGTGGCAAGAGGAATTAAATTGCATACACGTCTCGATTTTCGAGGGGACAATGTGACTGTAGTAAGAAAACACAAGGTTGATGGGAAACTGGGGTGGTCCGAGGAAGCCAATGCCTCTTATATGCTTGAGTATGTGACCGAAAACATATCTAGAAGAAAGGGTATAAGAAAACTAAACTTTGAGGACCCTTTGCCTTCCGATTAATCAAGGGTAGTATCACCAAATTGTTCGGAGGAAATGGTGGTGAAGATAGTCCTTCATGACACCATTTGGGCTATAAGAAGGATTCCAGCTCGTAGCCGTGTACAATGTCAAGGATGGTTGGGAGCTAGAGAGAGAAAATGCAAAAAACCTATAAAAAATACGTCACATGGGGTGCTTGCACCTTCATTTTGGGGCATCGTGGGGTGGTCTAGCTCAAGAGGAGAAGCTAGCAATCAACATGGAATGCAGCGCTAGTTCATGTGGTTTTGTAATGATAGTGTGGACCAAGAAATCCACATGTTGGAGATGGTGGGTTTGTTTTACAAAAGGTGGCACAAGAGGCAGATGTTAACAAGGGCTTGTGTTGATATCGAAGAGGTGTTTCACAGGCTGTAGGGAAAAGGATAGACTCAATGCTGGCTCTAGATGCAATTGTGAAGGGCCACATAGTGGTGAAGGCCTTGAAGCATGATGTTTTCAAACTTGAGACATCTAACTCAAGTGTCATGCATGAGTGTTATAATGTGCACATTGCAAATAATCCAACATGTAATTGCCAGGATTTCATGGACCGTGCTATAGAAGAAAAAGTGTATTTGGGTGTGCAAGCACCTATACTATGTGTACCTCTGAGTGTTTGGGATGGATGAAAATGCCAATATGTTTATACACCAACCCACACTCACTAAAGAAAACTTGCACATTGTATTTGGAAGCAGAAGAACTTTTCCAACACCACCTATATAGTGACTAGCAATGCAATGCCAACACTACCTCTTAGCACAACCGCATTTTATTTTGTTGAGAAGTCACTGTTATACAATCCATTTGGATGGCAAGTCTTTGGTGAACTTGTCTCTCTTAATTTGACAAGCAAAAGCACGTTTCCGAGAGTTAACACAATATAAATGTACATTTGAATTGTTTGTATGAATTGTCTTGTATCATATTTGTTGGGGAGAGTAGAGGAAAGGAGAGAGAGAGGGAGGGGAGGGAGCTATCAATGCATTCAAATTAAAGTTCTAAAAAACACCGGGTGGCTACCTCGGGGAAGTTACTATATGTATATCCTCTACATTACGTGCATTCAAGGCCTATTTATAAATATCCTTATCTATGAATTTTTCTTGAATAAAACATAACCCTTTCCTTCTCAATCTATAAATAACCCCTTTATATTACACCATTTCGTATGTAAAAAATTTATAAAAATGGTATTTTAAGAATACCTTATTTTGAACCCATGTGATGCACACATATATTCATGAGTAACTTACCCGAGGTGGCTACCCAAGCATTCATATTATGAGAGAGAGAGAGAGAGAGAGAGAGAGAGAGAGAGAGAGAGAGAGAGAGAGAGAGAGAGAGAGAGAGAGAGAGAGAGAGAGAGAGAGAGAGAGAGAGAGAGAGAGAGAGAGAGAGAGAGAGAGAGGCCATGGTGTTCCATTCTTTGGTAGTGATCGCATGAATGAATCCACGTTACGTGCTAGAGAGAGAGAAATTGTTTACATGAGATGGAGTGCTATTTGATCGAGTGTGCTAAGAAAGACAAAAATAGAATATACACATAGAGGGAGAAACTGAGAGAGAGAGAGAGAGAGTATGTGTATGTGTGAGTGAGTGAAGGTAGTGGTGGAAATCATGGAGGTGGTGGGGATAATGGTACTGTTCGTGGAGGTGGCAACCGTATTAGCAGCGGCCACAGAGATGGTGGTAGTGGTGGTGGAGGTAGCATGGTGGTGGTGGCAGTAGCGGCGGCAGTGGATGCAACGGTGATGGCAGTGGTGGTGGAGGAAGTTAGTGTGGTAGTGGTGGTGGAGGTCAAAAAAATCAAGGGGTGGAATAAGTGGAATATGTGGAACAAGAAATGGAGGTTCCCCAAAAAAACTCACTCAAAAAGCTCACTTCTCACATGCACTCCATTGTATCAAGAAAGAAGATGGATTTGGGATGGGCATTATTGTTATATATATACCAATCATTTCTACTATCTCCAAAAAGAATCCAATGGATGGAGTGTTGTAACAGTTTTCATATTCACTTCATCAAGAAGAAACCCCACTTTGTACACCTGTAGTCATGCCATTTACCTAAACGATTATGTTTATGATGAAGTGACAAGAGTAACTTCGACTAATAGAGTGTTAATAGAGGGCTATTTATGCCACCATGGATTCCATATAGAAGGTCTTTCTGACCTCCTTTGTAGTACATGCTTTTGGATATTCACCCCACAAATCCCCAAGTTATTATCCTATTAATCCAACTAATTATCATCCTTAGGATTCTACCTTGAAGTTGTAATTCTTTGGGCTATAAATAAAAGGCACCAATCTCTTCTTGTTATCCATCTATATAAAGCAAATTTTGTATTTAGAATCTCTATCTGATGTAATAAAGAGATACTTTCATACTGTGAATAATGTCAATGGTCTTGAATTGATATACTTTCATACTAGACTTATGCTATAAATTTAAAATGTGGATTCAAGAATTAAAAACTTTAAGAGAGAGACGAAAGTGGTAGTCTATGCAATGTACATCTAATCTTGTAAATATTATTAATCCCAGGATTTCAGGTCTTCTATGCTTATGCTTACTGGGCTAAAGTAGTGCAAGAGAAGCAATTCCTTCTCAAGCAAGTCAAGCCTCATGAATTTGTGGGAAAAGGATTCAATGTCAAGAATGATGCTGAAGTTTGGATTGAAACCCTTGAATATTATTTTGATATGGAAGGAATAAGCTCAACTAACAAGGTTATGATTTCAAAGCTAAAGCAAGTAGGTGAGGCATTTTTATGGTGAAATCAATGGTGTTGAGAAAATACTACTAGCAAATCCCTTATAAGCTAGCACTACAAGATGTTATAGGCCTTATACTGATGTTAAAAGCAACAAAAATGTTAATAAAGAAAATTTCCCTCGTCATCGCAAAAAGCGTCGTGATTGGCGATGCTATAGAGCAATCGGTATTAGCATCGTTATCAGCATCACTATTTGTGTCGGTATCAAAGTCGATATTTGCGACGCTGATACCGATGCAAATAACGATGCTTTGCAATGCTAATAATGATGCTAATAGCGACGTGTGTAGTAAATTTGTGATGCTAATAGCGACGGTAATAGGAAATCTTTTTTTTTTGCACTATGTGTTTTATTTGGGCCATATAAAATAGTTTCAGAAATGTGTACAATGCTCGTGTAAATAAAGACAAAGTGTACTTAAATTATAACATTGATACATGAAATAAATACATGATCGCATAATGAAAGCGACCGGTACAATCATGGTAAAGATACTACTACTACATAGAAAATGTCTACACAGATAACGTGACCAAAAAAGAAGGGTGTGTGAGCTCCAGGGATCCAAGGGCGAGCTATAGATCATCGCCATCCAAAACCTCGTCCCACTGCAAAGGAGCATCGAACGGACTCTGCAAAAAAAGAAACAACTACACATCAGTCCACCATACAATAATGCATTCTAATTAAACATGGTAACTGTGGACAAGAAAGATGAGTGACTTACAAGGCTGCCGTGTCCATACAATGGATCAATCAATACAGTGAGACCGTGCCTCTTTGCATTTCGAGTCTCAAGTCCAGTGAGATCGCGATTTGTAATGGAGTGCTACAAAGAAAACAAAATACAACTGTTAGAAACACGATTGTTAGTATAAAGGATATTGCAAAAAAAAAAAAGCAAAACAAAAGAAAAACTTACAAAGTCCTTCAGATATGTCCTGTGGTGGCTGCCACTCCCAAGATGATGGACCACTCTCGCCTCTAGTCATGCCCTCGCTGCCTCGCATTTCTGTCTCCAATGTCCTGGAGAATCTGTAGCCTCCTCCCTGATTCGGCGCCAGTCGTCTGCGTCTAGCCACTCAGGCTTTGCAGCCCCACTCTTGAGTGCCTTATGTGCGTTCGATCGTTTGTGTGACATATATATCCGCATGCACTCCATCATCCAGCCCGTAGAAAACCTATCTGCTGCGGTTGGTACCGAAAACTCCTCGTGCAAGGATGCTACTATGTAGTCCTTGCTCCCCTCCGGTATGTTCTTCCAATGATCCAAGACGTTGTGCTGAAAAACTTGTTGGCACAACTCTCTCATGCGAGCCGTCACCCTCCTCCCCTCATCATTCATGATGATGGCTCCTGACCTATCATCTATAAGGTAGGCATACCCCTTTGGGGTATGCCTAAGAAGGGTCCTCTCCCACCTGTGACCACGCTCTTGGGCATGTCCAGGAGACCCCTGTACATTTGGTGTACCGACTAGGGTAGTATCTATCGGAGTAGCACCCATAGGGGTGCCACCTGCAAACGGCTGAGCAAAAGCCGGAGTGAGTGGAGTAGACGTCTCCACAGGTGTGACAAATCCTGGAGGTGACATAACTCTAGTAGAATGATGAGAGGGAGATACCACGTCTGTGCCTCGACATCAACCAGTTGAGCCACGTTCTTTGGAACTGCCACGAGAGCGAGGAGTAGCACCTGTATCCCGAGCCGACTGCGGGCTCACTGCATTCGGATCTCTACAACATCCCCCTGAAGCACTCCCTCGGTCTGGCGCAAGTCTGAAGCGTCGACCTCGTCTTCTCAAAATTGAAGCATCAGATTGCATCGAATAGATCTAATAGAGCGGCTTGATGATGTCCGAGACAGCTCCTGGTCTGCCATGTCTCTGAATCTCGCCATCTAATCTGGAGACATGCGCATGAAGATCTCTTGCAGCTCCTCATCATTTATCCCTCGACTCATCCTGATGATCTAAATATCCACAAAGGTCACCCGCACAGGGAAAAAATGATGTTAACATAATCAATTTAAATCATACAAAGCACGGTAATATAAATCTTAAAAAAATGATCTTACTTAAAATGCATATCTTATGTACTCTTATAAGCGATTCATCAACGAATTGAGTAGGTAGATGCTCCAAGTATGAAGTATCCTATGGTCCCATGTCAATCTCTTGAAACAACTTGGCATACAATGGAAGGTCGATAGATATGTCACCACAAAAGGATGAGTCCACCTCGTTCTCAAAGAATTCTTAGACTCATGTATTTCCATCATTCTTACCCGATGCTGGCTCCTCTTTATGCTCCAAGCTTTCGGTGGTCTCTACCCCTTACAATATCGACCCCTTTATTTGCATTTTGTCATCATCTATGCTCGAAACATCGCTTTGATCGCACTTTAGGGAGCTGAAGGTATAACATACCACCATCGAGGTTGTCGGGGGTTTGGATAGAAGATTACCTGTTCACAAACACGTACAAGAGAGATTTAATTATTGTGACATGTACCATGTCGTAATACAATTAAAAAACAAATGAGTTCATGCACCTATTCACAATGGACCGACAATACAAAGGTGTCACGCAAATCCGTCCATTTTTTTTCGAAATCTATTTTGAGAAATCCAAATGGATCTCGTCGAACTGTTGCTCCAGGTCCTTCAAGTACCACTTTGAACCACTGCACATTGAATAGTATCATGGAGAAGCTACAGTAATCCACCGTAACAATACTTTGCAAGTTCCCAAAATACTCCATCTCATCTATAACGGTGTTTGGATCCGTTGCTCGTCATCGGCTCTCTTGCTCGAACCTTGCCATGATACCACAGTCTGTTGTGGAGCGCATTTTGTCAATACGCTCCACGTAAAAATGCCATTCATGCTGCCACGCTGTACTATATATTTTGTATTGTATATTGAAACACTCAATTAGTTGTCGCATATAAAATATAGATACGACAAACCCTTAACATGTCATCACCTTTGGACCACATCCCCTCCAGAATTCCCACTCCTCGGTTTGAGACCTCCGCCCCTTCGCAAGACGCTGCGATCAAAGCTCTATACAACCATCGGGTTGATATAAATTGTGGCATCTCTTCCATGCCCTTGGGATATTGAATCAGTCAATGGTACGTACTACGTCAAAATTCAGATCGTGCTTTCTCTCGATCTTGACTAGCTTATTGGTACTTGGCGAGCCACGTCTCCATAGACGCATGGTGCAATATACAAAAGCGATTCACTTTCTCCTCCATTGCAGCATCCATTATTTTTTTTACCCCATTTTCAACCACCACATCTCCGATCAGTCTATCATCGTCCTTCAGCGACCACAGCATACTGTTGTCTAGGTCCACCATTGGTAGCCATTGTGAAATATGCACTAACGCCTCAGACACCAACCAACAACCTTTAGCCATGCTACCTTCTGACCGAGCTCATTGTCGCACAAAGCCTTTCACAGTTTTCATGAAGCGCTCCAAGAAGAACATCCATCGCACGTGGACAAGTTCAGCAATCTCCACTTCATCTACAAGTGCACGAGAAGGTGGATTTGTATCGTGAGCATGCTGGTAGGCATGTATTTCTCAAAGAGATAGACCATCTCCACCGCTCCCCGCCTTGCAGATTCAATAGAGGACGTCTTAATCTCCTTCTGTGAGATCCATTACACTAAAGTCGACAACTTGTAAATTGCCCCACGTATTTCTAGAGTAAGGTATCTTGCGATTGTGATCGGTAGTACAAACTACCACAAATGAGAAAGCATTATGAACAATGATTACACTCCAAATAGCGAAATGCGCAGGTCACTTACAATCCATTCGTAGTACAAACCTGATATATCTTATGCCAATCATGGGATTTTAGCCATGATAATTGGTCGTCTTTAGAAAACGCAGACCTGAGAAAACGCATCATACTCGTCGTAGTGTGGATAGACTTGACTATTTGCTTCACAATGCACTCTTCTTTAGTAGATAAAACCCAAGGAGCGTGAGGTAGCTGCAAGTGACCATCAGCACTCGACTGCGGCCAAAGCACCTCCATCTTACCTACCTCCTTCAAATCCATTCGTGCCCCTATAGTGTCTCTCTTTCCTGTGATGTGGTCCCATAGCAAGCTGCCCACATTCTTGAAAATATGCATGGGATCCAACAAGTGGTTGATTTGTAAGTGGGTCCAATATGGTAACTCGTAGAAAACTGAGAACCGTTTGGATGTGACTCCGTGTGGACCATTTTAGCTTGTACCAGATTTGGGCATTCATACGTGTTGGAGGTCGTCCAAGAAAACCTTCCCTGAGTTCATGACCCTTTGGTAAGAAAGCAGTATGTCCTTGATATACCATCTTTTTCATGGTTTCATGACCTTCGGGAGTCTAACTGTGGTCTGCACAATGGACATGCATAATAACCTGAGGTAACCAGACCTGTCCCAATATCTCTATCCAGTGAATACAAACTTGAATGAGCTATGATAGATATTACCAACGAGAACGGAAGCCTATTTACCTGAGCACTCTCCGAATCCCGGAAAGTCATGCATCGTCCACATGAGAATGGCTCGAATATTGGTGGACCGTCGATTATCACGCTTGCTCATATCTTGCACGGTGACCCCCTCCTCCCACAAAATCTTAAGCTCATTAGACTAATGGACGAAGATACACATCCATATTTTTGACTTTGTAGTGGCCGGAGACGAGTAAGCTAAGGATGAGATGTCCTTTCTTCGTAGAAAGCCATGGAGGAATATTGTAGTTGACAAGGACTATAGGCCACACACTGTAAGAAGTTGAGCGTAGACCAAATGGGTTCACGCCATCCATTGCAAGACCGAGCCGAAGATTTCTTGGCTCTCAAGGAAAGCTTGGGAAGGTAGAGTCAATGTGGCTCCATGTGCGTGAATCCACTGATATTCGTTGAACTCCATCTGTGGACCTATTCTGTGTATGCCACTTTGTCAAGCTCACCATGTCGAACATACAAAACATGTGGTTTATGCAGGGGATAAGTGAAAAGTGTCTAAGAACTTTTTGAGGAATGGTTTGCCCTTGCAAGTCCTATCCATACCTGTGAGAATCACACTTTGGACATGTCTCCATAGTCTCGTATTCTCCTCGAAACGGTATGCAATCGTTGATATATCCATGGATGTTGTTGTAGTCCATGCCAAGCTTTCGTAAAACATGTCATGCATCATCACAAGACTTAGGCATGGTATTTGTAAGTGGTAATATATGATACTTTAGTAACTTGAAAAAAATCGTAAAACACCTTGAAAAAGCACAAATATTTTTAATGATAGTGCCGAAAAGAAATCAACGAAGTGTACGCACAAGGTACCTAATCAACTCGGTCACACTTGCATTGCTCCACGTGTATTTTACTTGCACACTTAGGAGTGCAAGCAGTGTCTTTAGGCGAGATACTCAGCACCCATTATATAATGGTATGGATGCTTTCACTCTAAGCAGATCAGAAGTCTCGACATCCATGGGAATCAATGCATCGATCATTGCCTCCATCTCAGGCTCCAAGATTGTAGGTAAGTCTCGAAGGCTGTCTCTCTTCTCTGGTATTGATGATATAGATTGGGTAGTATCTTCCAAGTGGTGGATTGGCTCAGGCACTCCATCCATCACACACCCACAAACTCTTCTAATTGGCTGCAAAAGGTGCACTCCTTGGGACGAGACGTCACTCCCTGGATAGAAAATTTGCTAGCCACACCTAATCTTTTTGTATATGGTATTCAATTAGCTTGCGAGTACAATGCATGATTGATATTAACTTTTCTTACCATTTGCTCAAAACCCAAGATTACCTGATCAATGATTTCAGATTAAAACTCGCTGAAGCGTCGTACGTGTTCTATAGACAATCAATGTTTTCATCTAAGTGCCAGCTTACATTGAGAGCAAGGACATGAGACACGCTGATTAAGATACGCCTCGCGATCTTGAACATCAAGACCTTCATCGTTTTCCATTTTGTCTACATTACGACAAACAATTTGTCTTTGTTATCATTCTTTTTTTCTTTCTTAAATTGTTTAAGAAGGGATTTCTTCTCTTGTAACTCAGCAAAAATTAACGTATGTAAAGTCTCCACCTAGCCACCCACAAATTAATATATGTCGGAGTGTTTCCTGTCTCGTGGTATTGCACCGGGTCTTACCGCCGGGTCTTACCGGACCTCGCCACCACTCTCTCTTTGTTTTTATCCATTCATTATCTCCTCTCCTTCTAACTCTCTCTCTTTTTCTCTTTCTTTATTATGTTGTATGTTTATTTCCTCTCTCTCATTCCTTATTCATTTTTCTCTTCCTCCCCCTCTCTCATTTCCTTTAACGAAACATATATCTCTCTCTTCTTCTACTACAACAACAACAACAACAACAACAACAACAACTACAACTACAACTACAACTACAACAACAACAACAACTACTACTACTACTACTACTACTACTACTACTACTACTACTACTACTACTACTACTACTACTACTACTACTACTACTACTACTACTACTACTACTACTACTACTACTACTACTACTACTACTACTACTACTACTACTACTACTACTACTACTACTACTACTACTACTACTACTACTACTACTACTACTACTACTACTACTACTACTACTACTACTACTACTACTACTACTACTACTACTACTACTACTACTACTACTACTACTACTACTACTACTACTACTACTACTACTACTACTACTACTACTACAACTACAACAAATAAGAAAAGAAGAAAAAACTACTACTACTACCACTACTACAACAACAACAACAAATAAGAAAACTAGACAACAATAAACAAGAAAAAAAAAAAACTATTACCATAACAATAACAACAACAAATAAGAAAACCACCACTACTACTACAACCACGACTACGACGACTATGCCTATGACTATGACTACGACTATAGCTACGACTACAACTACCACTACCACCACCACTACCACTATAATAAATAGGAAAATAAGAAAAAAAAACAATAACAACAACTACTACAATAACAATAAATAAGAAAAGAAGAAAAAACTACTACTACTACTACTACAAAAAAAAAACAAAAAAAACAAGAAAACTAAACAACAATAAACAAGAAAAGAAAAAAAAAACTACTACTACAACAACAATAAATAAGAAAACTACTATTACTACTACTAGTACTAGTATTACAATCATGACTACAACGACTACAACTACGACTACAACCACCACAACAACTCTCTCTCTCTCTACTACTACCACTACCACTACCACTACCACTACCACTACCACTACCACTACCACTACAATAAACAAGAATAGAAGAAAGATCAATGACAACAACTACTACTACAACAATAACAAGAACAACAACAACAAACAAGAAAACTAAACAACAATAAACAAGAAAAGAAACAAAACTACTACCACAACAACAACAACAACAACAACAACAAACAACTACTACTACTATAATAATAACAAATAAGAAGAAAAAAAAAAACAACAATAAACAAGAAAACTAAACAACAATAAACAAGAAAAGAAAAAAAACTATTACTACTACAACAACAACAAACAAGAAAACTACTATTACTACTACTACAATCATGACTACAACCACGACTACGACTACCACAACAACAACAAACTAGAATAGAAGAAATTAAACAACAACTACTACTATCACTACCACTACCACTACTACTACTACAACTACCACAACAATAACAAACAAGAAAATGAGAAATTAAATAACAACTACAACTACCGCTACCACGACTACGACCATGACTATGACTACCACAACAACAACAAACTAGAAGAGAAAAAATTAAACAACAACTACTACTATCACTACCACTACTACTACTGCTACTACGACTACCACAACAATAACAAACAAGAAAATGAGAAATTAAACAACAACTACAACTACCACTACCACTACCACTACTACAACAATAACAAATAAGAAAATGAGAAATTAAACAACAACTACCACTACCACTACCACTACCACTACTACTACTACGACAACTACAAAAACAACAAACAAGAAAATAAGAAATTAATATCCAACTACCGCAACCGCTACCGCCACCGCTACTGCTACTACTACCACTACTACTACCACTACCACTACCACTACCACTACCACTACCACGACCACGACCACGACCACGACTATGACTAGACTACGACTACGACTACCACGACTATGACTAGACTACGACTACGACTACCACAACAACAACAAACAATAAAAAAAGAAAAGAAGAAACAAAACAACAACAACAATAACAACAACCTCTCTCTCCTTCTCTCTCTCCCTCCCTCTCCCTCTCCCTCTCTTTCTCTCTTTCCTTGTTATGTTTAATGTTTTTTCTCTCTCCTCTCCCTCTCTCATTTCCTTTTCTCTCTTCCTCTCCCTCTCTCATTTCCTCTCCCTTCCTCTCCCTCTCTTTCTCTATTTTTCTATCATGTTTAATGTTTTTTCCCTTTCTCTCTCGTTCCTTCTTTCCTTTTCTCTCTTCCTCTCTCTCACATTTTCTCTCCCTCCTTCACCCTCACCCTCTCTTTCTCTCTTTCCCTATTATATTTAATGTTTTTTCTCTCTTTCTCTCCCTCTCTCATTTCCTTTCCCTTCCTCTCCCTCTCCCTCTCTTTCTCCCTTTTCCTATTATGTTTAATATTTTTTCCTTCTCTCTCACGTTCCTTCTTTCCTTTTGTCTCTTCCTTTCCCTCCCTCTCCCTCTCCCTCTCCCTCTCTTTCTCTCTTTTCCTATTATATTTAATGTTTCCCTCTCTCTCCTCTCCCTCTCTTTCCTCTTCCTCCCTCTCCCTCTTCCTCTCCCTCTTTTTCTCTCTTTTCCTATTATGTTTAATGTTTACCTCTCTTTCCTCTCCCTCTCTCTCCTCTCCCTCTCTTCCTTTCCCTCTCTTTCCTCTCCCTCTCCCTCTCCCTCTTTCTCTCCCTCTCCCTCTCTCATTTCCTCTACCTCCCTAAGAAAAGACGAAATAAAAAAACAACAACAATAACAACAACCTCTCCCTCCTCTCTCCCTCCCTCTCCCTCTCCCTCTCTTTCTCTCTTTCCCTATTATGTTTAATGTTTTCTCCCTCTCTCTCTCGTTCCTTGTTTCCTTTTCTCTCTTCCTCTCCCTCTCTCATTTTCTCTCCCTCTCTCAATACACATGATTTTTAACAAAAACAAGTAAAAGAAAAAGTGAAAACACAAAAACAAAGCAAGAAGGAACAATGCACTCACCGTAAAGGCTCGAGGATGGATTCGACGGCTCCTCTTCACGACAACGGCTCCTCTTCGCCCTCCATACACTTCCTTCTCTTCTTTGCGAACAGCAGGAGCAGCGATGAGAAGCTTTCCTTCTCCCTCTTTCTCTCTTTCTCTCCCTCTCCCTCTCAAATGCAAGATGGAGTTTTCTCTCTCTTTCGCTCTCTCTTTCGTGTACTCGCATAAAATAATGTGCTCGGGTTTCGGCCCGCGTTTTTTTCGTCTGAGCACCGTCGCTATTTGCGTTGCTATTTGCATCGCTATTAGCATCGCAAATGCGATACTAATAGCAACGCAAATAGCGATGCCGCTATTTTGCATCGGAAACCGTTGTTGCTATGCCTCCATATCCTTGTAGTGTAGGAGAATATTAAGGGACTCATAAGACAAAGATATTTGGTTCCTTCCTACCACATCATCAAGATCAATGAGTTCTTCTCCTTGCACCAACTAGGATTAAGCCTAGAGGCTTATTATTCCCGATTTGTGACACTTCAAAAATATATGCCATCAATGGATATTACTCAACAGTGGCCAAATTCTACCATGGATTGAACCACTATCGTAAACTCATTTAGAGTCCCTAAGGCTGACCGACTTACAAGATGCTCTCATACAAGCCAAAGTTTTGATCGAGCCTAATGGAGATTAACTTCTTGAAGTTGACTACTTCTTAGTAGACATAAAAGAAGACTATGATTATTCAAGGGACCAAGGAAAGAAGTGTCATGAGTACGGTGAGATAAGGTACATTCAAAGGAGATACCCCAATCACTTATGCTTCCTTTGCAAAGAGCTAGGATATATCTAAGCCAATTTCCTTGAATTGGATCAAGAAGAAGAGAAATTGGCAACACACGAGAGCCATATAAACTCAACATTTGGCTTTCCTCAAGAATCAGATAGTGATGAAGATCTAGAACCCGTTGAAATCTTTGAATATGATTAGAAATCATAGAAAACTCTTCATGAGCTATATTGAATCTTATACTTGTAGTGATTCCTTCCTAATTGCAATAAAAATTGAAGTGCTATATTGCAATAAATTGTCTCTTGGTTTCCTTGAGTTATTTTGAGTACTTGTATACAATCTGAATAGAGAAATATGAAATCTTGGTGGATCCTAACTCCTAGATCTGAGATGAGGATATCTCAAATCCTCTTATTGGGGATAAAGGTGCATGTGACTAGACATCCATGTATTAGTTACACTTATAGTATCTACACTATGTACTACTTACCATCACACATGTACACTACAGGTGGTGGGTGCCCATCATTGTTACTTCATTTTTTATTCTTTCAGTGGTATTTGAATAAAGGAAAGGTTGGTCACACATTGTGACTATTGGAGTTCCCACTTGTGTCTCTCTTTCTCTTGCCCTTTCTCCTTCCACCATAGCTCTTGCTTTTGCTCCATGCTTCCACTTCAAGGCTCACTCCCTTCAACTAGTATTAGAGCCATCTTCCCTGAGAGCTCAAGTCGAGGTCATTTATGCTTCTCAGGATATCTAGGATCATTGGAGATGCTATGTCAATGTATTAGAATGTTGACTAATTTGAGCACTCATTTACTTAGTTTTATAGAGGTTTTAAAATGTTGTAATAAGCAAGGATGAATGCTATTTTGTCAGAGAAACTTTATGCCTATTGCTTGTTGATGCTTACCAACTACTCAACATGTCACATTGATATCTATAGTTGATGCTACATACTTGGCCATGCTTCCAAAATGTTATTGGGCTGAGATTGAAGCTCGATCTCACTGATTTTGATGTCATTTCTCTCAATAGGCATTCATTTGAGACACTTCATGTCTCTTATCATTGGATGATACATAAGCCATTTGTTAGATGTATTGATGTCAATATGGATACTACATTTTTTTGGTTGTGTTAGGACAGACATTAAACTTCACATTTGACTTGCACTTGAGCAATCTTGGAGCTTTATTGACTACATTGGGTTTGATGATTCGGATGTTTGTTACTTGGATCTTGGATGTATGGATGCCACTCACATGAGGTTTTGAGCTTTTCTGCTCATTTGGTATTAGACTTTTGTTCCAGTGGGAGTTTATAGAGTTGGATGGTTGGATGCCTTTGATGTATTGAGCCTACTACTCAATTGACATGTCTTTGGTTTATTGAGCTTGTTGCTTAGGTGGTATGCCTTTCCTATATTGAGCCTATTTTTTTCTCAATTGACATTCAACTTGTGCTTTCATGGCCACATCTTGGATTTATGTAGTTGAGCTTTGGGTGCTTTCTATGCAAATGAACTTGGTTTTATGAGAGCATGGGCTTGTTTTCCTTGTATATGCTCTCTTTGGATGATGTCATTGGATGCGGATACCTCACACTTGGCAAATTACTTGGACACTACCTTGGCACTGTTTATTGACTTTGGGGACTATCTTTGTGCTCTCTCCTCTCTTTTCATTGCTCCTTGTAGCAGGCCTATTGTCATCAAGGTTTATGAGGGTCATCTTAGTGCTTGGAGAACTTATATGCGTCTCTTGCTACCTACTTGATGCAGTTTCTCAAGTTGTGGCCTGATTTGGTTTATGCTTTGGCCATGGCACCTGTTCGTATGCTATCAATACCTATTGGCTATGCCTTGACCTACGCTCTATTGGTTATGCATTTGGTGGTCATCCTATGCGTAATGATACACCTACTGCAGGTTTGGCCTCCCAATGCATCGAGTTGTGATAGATTTCTTCCTATTCATCTACCTATCACTTCTAGGTGCCTTGTTCTTCTTGGATCTTTTCTTGGCAGTGGGAGATTTTCTCTTCTTGATCAGCTACTCATAGTTGCTCCTATACTATGGTTGTGTTGTACTTATAGGTTTATGCATTCCATTTGAGGGTTATTACTTGGATGTGGCAGTCTATTGCCTGTAGTTGGTGGACGGCTCTCCACTTTGGTAGTTTACCTTGCTTTTCCCTTAATATGATTATATTTTAGGGCTATTTTTCCAATATTTATAGCAGCCCATGCTTTGGCTCCATGCACTTGTCTCTTGTCAATTTGGTTGGTTCAGATTGGGAAGTGTTAGATGGGTTATGTATGCTCTGCTTATCTTTGGTTTCTTTGCCTTATGGCTACTATGCATTGCATACAAGAGAGTGTCCATGTTGATGCATACCCCTTGTTCCCTAAGCTAGCATTTATGGCCACTTTGTTTGCTATGGGCTTTATGCATGAGGTGTTTGTTAACTCTTATGCAGTCGTTCCTCTTATGGTCATGTGGACTACCCTATGCTTGATGTTGGCCTTGGTTGCTTTCCAACATGTGCAAATGGCTTTCATTTATCAATACTTTCACGATGCTTCTTAGTGGTCTTTTATGCCTATGGTATAGTTATTGCTGAGAGTACTCATGCTGTGTTGAATGTCTTGTTTTCCCATCATGTGATATGCTTTGAGATCTTAGCGGAATATTTAGCCTTCCTTAGGAGGATGGGTGTTGGATGCGTTGCTCATATTCCTTGTCCTATTGTACTTATGTCGGGTGAATCGACTTGTATCTCTCATCCCACTTGTACTTATGTAGATTTGTACTTTGTCACTTTTTTCTTGTTCTCTCCTCACTAGGGGTATATTCGCCTTTAAGCAGGAGGTTGTTGGGGGTACAAGGATCAATGCTAGTTAAGCTAATAGGTGATCTTAGATCGAATTAGAAATGTAGATTCAAGTTGATCCTTATGGGTTATGGCCAAAATATTTCATTTTAGGGTGTACTCGAGAGAGCCTTGTTGACAAACCATGTGTTATTCTAAGGAGTACTGGGTGGCATCGCTTAGGGAAAGGTCTCTCGATGGACCACTAAATCATGCCATCTAAGGCTCCTCAATCAGGCATGTTATATTCCTCTTGGCTTGAGTCCTCCTCCTCCCATTTGTCTTCTACCTTTCATCTCTTCCTCTTGAGATCATCATCATAATGTAGCAACTTTGATCCAGTACTCTCAGTTATGATGCATGATTTGATGGCATCTATGATGGTGTTTATTTAAACGATTAGTTTTTGGTCTTTGATTACAAAAAATGAATAATGATGGCCATTAGGGAGGGAAGTCGATTGACAACAAGGGAATCAATGATCAGTTCAAAAAAAGGGTAACAATGGCAACGATCTATGATATTTTAGAGGATGATGTGTCGAATGTGCATGGTGACATCCCTTTACTGATCATATATTGTGAAGACATTGATGTAGTCTGTGTGAGACTGATAGATATATTGGGTAAGATGATGCGATGTAGTCCATGATAAGATCAATGTTTAGTTTGTTTGTGATGTGTTTTGCCTTTGTGAAGATCATGGCGATGTTCAACTAGATGATGTTAGCTAGTCTTGGTGGCATTGAAAAAGTCTAAAGGATTGAGACTTAAATCATTATATTTTCCTCCCCCTTATAAGTTTCCCTTTCTCATGGGCTTTTCAAGAACATTATAGGATACAAAGGATTGGTATCAACCATGTAGGATCCTTTGTATTAGATGGATCTTCAATTGGGAGAAATAATGATAAAAATAGGTCAAAATAACAAACTACCAAGGTGATTCTAAAGAGTGAAAGTGTAAGAAAAATTCAACAGTGTAGAAGTTTGGGAGTATCCTAACCCTAAGCACAAATTGAGCACAAACTCAAAGTCATTGAAAAAGTGAACATTGAAACAAGTGACCTTAAGAGTAGTTTCAAGACCAAGAAGTAGAGTTGGACCAAGGTACGCAAGGCATGACAAGCAAGTTGACACCCATGGTTTTTATTACCTTTAGGAGATCCTTGTCGAACCCATAAACCAACAAAGTGTCACCAATAATGTCTTACTAGGGAAATTAGTTTGTTGACATGTCATATCCTATTTGAAACTAAATAACTTTAGTCTAAAGAATAACGTGGTTAAAGTTATAGTGCAAAATAAAAGAGAAATAAAATTGAAGATATGGATCCATGAATGATCATTAAACAAAGGAGGGTTACTGATAACATCTCCCCAAGGATAAAGTCAAACAACTAAAAAACAAAACAAAATAGGTTTGAAGATGTGGGGCAAAGAATGATCCTATCATTGGTATCCACACATGTATCTTTGCCAATTAAGACTCTCGTTTGAATGGGATCCCATACTATGAAAAGCCTTTAATTCCTAGATTGAAGGATTTACCAAAATTTTTTCCCCCAAAGTAACTCTCCAAGGCCTACATGGCCATAGGCCATTGGCCTTTATCCCAACAACCCTACCAGTTAAATACCAATGCACCTTAAAGGGGGATAACAAATGAAGTTATTGTCTAATGCCCAATCTACAATGTGCAAACAACTTGCAGGGTAAACTCTTCATAAAAAGATATATAAGGTTGTCATCTATATGAACCTTGACAAGTTGTATACACTTGTCCTCAAACACTTCCTTCATGAGCTAATACTCCACATGCTGTCTTTGCATGAGAGACAATATTTTTTGCTAATAAAATGTCACTATGACTGTCACTATGCAAAATATATGCTTTATCTTTGAATGAAAGACAAGATTCAGTGTCAATTTAATGGCACTTTGGCTATTACTATGCAAAATGTGGACCTCTCTTATAATGCCCCAATCTCCCACTAATATGAGTAAGCCGTATAACTTCCTTGTATGCCTCAATGGCAAGAACATATTTTGCCTTAGTATTAAACAAGGCCATAATTGAGAGACCCATGAAACCACACCTTCATGAATGTGAAAACAAATGTTGTCATAGACTTGTTGGAGTCTGTACTCCTTACAAAGCTACATTTGCATCACCAATGACAAGTGTATCCTTTGTTCCAAAGCAAATGCAAATATTTCTAGTACCATTCAATTTTAAAGTAGGAGACTCAACATAAGCTAATTTTGGGTTTTGCCAATCTAAGCACAAGTTAGTGTTGAATTTTAAAGTAGGAGACTCAACATAAGCTAGTTTTGGCTTGTCCCAATCGCTCATGCAAAAACTTGCTTATGCTTTGCTTTTCACCTAAAAGGAGGAGGCAAGAAAAACATTGACAAACATATTGATGGGAGATCCAATATGATCAACCTCTAAGAGTAAAAGTGCAATTGATATAGGGATCTCTCTCTATCCATATGAGCCATATTCCCATACACATGATCCATATTGCTAACATGACTCCATCCACACTTGTTTATGATAACATGTTCTTCCATGTATTACACATAAATAGCATTTTAATTCCTCAAGAATCTAGATATATCTAGTGCATGATTGTTGTTCATGTTCATGTAATCATATATTATTTTTGTGTTGCAATATATGTGTAGTAGATTTTCATTTTTTCCCTTTTTGGTTGTATCTTATTTTTGTGTTAATAGATATGGAGAGGTGTTACATGTGTAGAGGATATGTACAATCATCTCAAAGTTGGGAACACTTCCTGCATTGATAATCCAAGAAGTCGCCACCATGAGGAGTGTTTCAACTAGCAACATCAATATGAAAATAGAACCCCAAGAGAAATCTATGATGATAATATGTGTGAGGAAGAGGATGAATAAATGGTAGAAGGGAGAGTATACTTAATAAGATTTAGACAACATGGATGGGGGAGATGATGGTGACTTGGGAGGATGATGATGATGGTGGAAATGAAGATAAGAGTATAAAATCTAGCCAAGACAAGGGTCCGAAAATCCAATGCCCTTTGTCTCAATGTCATAGTGGTGTGGGTAATAGGAGGATCATATTGTCCTTTGTGGTTCCTACATTAACCTTCAAGTGGATATAAAGAGCAAAGTAGAGGGGGGAGAAAATAAGATCTCATTAAGTTGTCCAAAGGCATTGGTAAATAGATTAGCATGGAGATATTCTCACAATTCAATTCAAAGTTTTACAAGCAAAGGAAAAACCCATCCTTTAGACATTCGTCAATGTTTTCTATTAGCTTATGAGACTAAGATAAGGCTACAATAATTGTTTCGAGTGAAGTTGATGTGCTTCACAATAACTTTGATTGGTATCTTTTTGCATGTGCTTTGGGGGTGCTATGTTAGGCTCATGAGCATTTGACAGATAAGTGGAATTGGAAGGAAAAGTTATTCTTTCAAGTTTTTTACTCTCTAACACTACAAGATATAGGTCTTATACTGACATTAAAAGCGATCAAAATGTTAATAAAGAAAATTTTCCCCATCATCGCAAAAAGCGTCGTTATTGGCAATGCCATAGAACAGTCTGTATTAGCATCATTATCATCGTCGCTATTTGCAAATGCGATGATACCAACACAAATAGTGACGTTGATAATGACGCTTTGCGATGCTAATAACGACGCCAATAATGATGCGTGCAGTAAATTTGCGACGCTAATAGCGAAGGTAACAGGGAAAAATTTTTTTGTGGCAGGGCAGCTATGTGCTTTATTTGGACTATACAAAATAGTTTCTGCACTGTGTACATGACACTGATACATGAAATAAATACATGAAATAAATACATGATCGCATAATGAAAGCGACTAGTACAATCATGGCAAGATATCACTACTACATAGAAAATGTCTATATAGATCACGTGACCAAAAAAGAAGGGTGTGTGAGCTCCAGGGATCCAAGGGCAAGCTATAGATCAGGGATCATCGCCATGCGAAAGCTTGTCCTGCCGCAAAGGAGCATCGAATGGACTTTGCAAAAAAAGAAACAACTACACATCAGTCCACTATACAATAATGCATTCTAATTAAATATGGTAACTACGGACAAGAAAGATGAGTGACTTACAGGGCCACCGCGTCCATAAAATCAGTTGATCAATGCAGTGAGACCGTGCCTCTCTGCATATCGAGTCTCAAGGCTGATCGGATCGCAATTTGTAATGGAGTGTTGCAAAGAAAATAAAATACTAACAGTTAGAAACACGATTGTCAGTACAAAGGATATTGCAAAAAAATAAGCAAGCAAAACAAAAGAAAAACTTACAAAGTCCTCCAGATATGTCCTGTGACTGCCATGATGAACCACTCCGGCCTCTAGTCGTGCCCTCATCGCCTCACGTTGCTGTCTTCAACGTCCTGGAGAATATGTAGCCTCCTCCTTGATTCGGCGCCAGTCGTCCACAGCCCCACTCTTGAGTGCCTTGTGCGCGTCTCATCGTCTGTGTGACATAGATGTACACATGCACTCCATCATCAAGCTCGTAGAAAACCTATCTGCTATGGCTGGTATAGGAAACTCCTCATGCAAGGATGCTACTATGTAGTCCTTACTCCCCTCTGGTATGTTTTTTCAATGATCCAAGACGTTGTGCCGAAAAACTTGTTGGCACAACTCTCTCGTGCGAGCCATCACCTTCCTCCCCTCATTATTCATGATGATGGCTCCTGACCTATCATCTACAAGGTAGGCATACCTCTCTAGGGTATGCCTAAGATGGGTCCTCTCCCACCTGCGAACATGCTCCTAGTCATGTCCAAGAGACCCCTCTACATTTGGTGTATCGACCAGGGAAATATCTATTGGAGTAGCACCCATAGAGGTGCCACCTGCGGCGGATGGCTGAGCAAAAGCCGGAGTGAGTGGAGTAGACGTCCCCACAGTTTGAAATCTCGGAGGTGACGCAACTCTAGTAGAATGACGAGATGGAGACACCACGTCCATGCCTCCACAGCAACCACTTGAGCCATGCTCTTTGGAACCGCCGCGAGAGCGAGGAGTAGTACCTATATCCTGAGCCGACCGCATGCTCACTACATTCGGATCTCTACAGCATCCCCCTGAAGCACTCCCTCCATCTGGCTTAAGTCTGGGGAGAGTTGACCTCATCTGCTCGAAACTGAAGTATCAGATCGCACCGAAGTAGATCTAATAGGGCGGCTTGACGATTTCCAAGATAGCTTCTGCTCTGCCATGCCTCTGAATCTTGCCATCTGATCTGGAGACATGCACATGAAGATCTCCTACAACTCCTCCACCGCTCATCCCTTGACTCATCCTGATGATCTAAGTATCCAGAAAGGTCACCTGCATAGACAAAAAATGATATTAGTATAATCAATTTAAATCATACAAAGCATTGTAATATAAATCTTAAAAAAATAATCTTACTTAAAATGCATATCTTATGTATCCTTATAAGCGATTCGTCAACAAATTGAATAGGTGGATGCTCCAAGTATAAAGTATCCTATGGTCCCATGTCAATCTCTTGACACAACTCGGCATAAACTAGAAGGTCGATAGACATGTCACCACAAAATGATGAGTCCACCTCATTCTTAAAGAATTCTTGGACTCTTGTATTTCCATCATTGTTATCCGATACTGGCTCCTCTACATGCTCGAAGCCTTTCGGTAGCCTCCACCCCTTGCAATATCGACCCCTCTATTTGCATATTGTCCTTATCTATGCTCGAAACATCGCTTTGATCATATACTCTCGCACTTCAGGGAGATGAAGGTATAACATACCACCATCGAGGTTGTCGGGGGTTTGGATAGAAGATTACATGTTCACAAACACGTACAAGAGAGATTTAACTATTGTGACATGTACCATGTCGTAATACCATTTAAAAACAAATGAGTTCATGCACCTGTTCACAATGGGCTGGCAACACAAAGGTGTCACGCAAATCCATCCATTTTTTTTCAAAATCTATTTCGAGAAATACAAATGGACCTTGTCGAACTGTTGCTCCAGCTCCTTCAAGTACCACTTTGAATAATTGCACATTCAATAGTATCATGGAGAAGCTACAGTAATCCACCGTAACAATACTTTGCAAGTTTCCAAAATACTCCATCTGATCTATAACTGTGTTTGGATCCGTTGCTCGTCGTCGGCTCTCTTGCTCGAACCTTGCCATGATATCACAGTTTGTTGTGGAGCGCATTTTGTCAATACGCTCCACATGAAAATGCTGTCCACATGACTACACTGCACTATATATTTTGTACTGTATATTGAAACACTCAATTATTTGTCGTATATAAAATATAGATACGACAAACCCTAAACACATCATCACCTTCGGACTACATCCCTTTTAGAATTCCATCCTCGGTTGAGACCTCTGTCCCTTCGCGAGATGCTGTGGTCAAACCTCCATGCAACCATCGCGTTGACATAAACCGCGGCATCTCCTCCATGCCCTTGGGATATCGAATTGGTCGATGGGACGTACTACATCGAAATTCAGATCATGCTTCCTCTCGACCTTGCCTAGCTTGCTGGTACCTGGCGAGTCACGTCTCCATAGAGGCATGGTGCAATATACAAAAGCGATTCACTTTCTCCTCCATTGCAGCATCTATTCTTTTTTCTATCCCATTTCCACCCACCACATCTCCGGTCAGTCTATCATCGTCCTTCAACAACCATAGCATATTGTTGTATGGATCCACCGTTGGTAGCCATTGTGAAATATGCACTAGTGCCTCAGACACCAACCAACCTTCAACCATGCTACCTTTTGACCGAGCTCGTTGTCGCACAAAGCATTTTAGGGTTTTCATGAAGCACTCCAAAAAGAACATCCATCGCGTATGGGTAGATCCAATAATCTCCACTTCATCTACAAGATGCACAAGAAGGTGGATTTGTATCGTGAGCATGCTGGTAGGCAGGTATTTCTCAAAAAGATAGACCGTCTCCATTGCTCCCCGCCTCGCGGATTCAATAGAGGACGTCTTAATCTCCTTCTGTGAGATCCATTGCACTAAAGTCGACAACCTGTAAATTGCCCCGCATATTTCTGAAGTAAGGCATCCTGCAATCGTGATTGGTAGTACAAACTGCCACAAATGAGAAAGCATTATGAACAATGACTACAATCCAAATAGCAAAATGTGCATGCCACTTACAATCCATTCGTAGTACAAACCTGACATATCTTATGCCAATCATGGGATTTTACCCCTGATAATTGGTTGTCTTTAGAAAATGCAGACCTGAGAGAACGCATCATATCGGTCAGAGTGTGGATAGACTTGACTATTTGCTTCACAATGCACTCTTCTTTAGTGGATAAAACCCAAGGAGCGCGAGGTAGCTGCAAGCGACCATCAGCACTCGACTACGGCCAAAGCGTCTCCATCTTGCCTACCTCCTTCAAATCCATTCGTCCCCCTATAGTGTCTCTCTTTCCTGTGATGTGGTCCCATAGCAAGCTTTCCACATTCTTGAAAATATGCATGGGATCCAACAAGTGGTTGATCTGTAAGTGGGTCCAATATGGCAATTCGTAGAATATTGAGAACTGTCACATTTCGTTTGGATTTAACTCAGTGTGAACCATTTTCAGCTCGTACCAGCTTTGGGCATTCATACGTGTTGGAGGTCATCCAAGAAAACCTTCCCTGAGTTCATGACCCTCTAGCAAGAAAGCGACATGTCCTTGATATACCATCTTCTTTATGGTTCATGAGCTTCGGGAGTCTAAATATGGCCCGCATAATGGATATGCATGATAACTTGAGGTAATCAGACCTGTCCCAATACC